>NC_081525.1:9904876-10204876 GCF_030273125.1 Centropristis striata | reverse complement strand
TTGTAGGTGGTGCAGTTGTTGGTGCTACAGTCGTAGGTGCTGCAGTTGTTGGTGCTCCCGTCGTAGGTGCTGCGGTTGTTGGTGCTAAAGTAGTAGCTTCTGCGGTTGTTAGTGCTACAGTTGTAGGAGCTGCTGTTGTTGCTGCTACAGTTGTAAGTGCAGCTGTTGTTGGTGCAAAAGTAGTAGCTTCTGTGGTTGTTGGTGCTACAGTCGTAGGTGCTGCGGTTGTTGGTGCTACAGTGGTAGCTGTTGCTGTTGTTGGTGCAACTGTTGTTGGTGCTGCAGTTGTTGGTGCTAAAGTAGTAGCGACTGCGGTTGTTGGTCCTACAGTTGTAGGTACTGCAGTTGTTGGTGCTACAGTTGTAAGTGCAGCTGTTGTTGGTGATATTGTCGTAGGTGCTGTGGTCGTTGGTTCTACAGTCGTAGGTGCTGCTGTTGTTGGTGCTGCTGTCGTTGGTGCTGCAGTTGTTGGTGCTAAAGTAGTAATTTCTGTGGTTGTTAGTGCTAAAGTAATAGCTTCTGTGGTTGTTGGTGCAACAGTTGTAGGGGCTGTGGTTGTTGGTGCTACAGTCGTGGGTGCTGCTGTTGTTGGTGCTACTGTTGTAAGTGCAGCTGTTGTTGGTGGCATTATCGTAGGTGCTACGGTTGTTGGTTCTACAGTCGTAGGTCCTGCTGTTGTTGGTGCTGCTGTCGTCGGTGCTGCAGTTGTTGGTGCTAAAGTAGTAACTTCTGTGGTTGTTTGTGCTAAAGCAGTAGCTTCTGTGGTTGTTGGTGCTACAGTTGTAGGTGCTGTGGTTGTTGGTGCTACAGTCGTGGATGCTGCTGTTGTTGGTGCTACTGTTGTAGGTGGTGCAGTGGTTGGTGCTACAGTCTTGGGTGCTGTGGCTGTTGGTGCAACTGTTGTTGGTGCTGCAGTTGTTGGTGCTATTGACGTTTGTGCTGCAGATGTTGGTGCTAAAGTAGTAGCTTCTGCGGTCGTTGGTGCTACAGTCGTAGGTGCTGCGGTTGTTGGTTCTACAGTCATAGGTGCTGCTGTTGTTGGTGCTGCTGTTATTGGTGCTGCAGTTGTTGGTGCTAAACTAGTAACTTCTGTGGTTGTTGGTGCTAAAGTAGTAGCTTCTGGGGTTGTTGGTGCTACAGTTGCAGGTGCTGTGGTTGTAGGTGCCACAGTCGTGGGTGCTGCTGTTGTTGCTGCTACTGTTGTAGTTGGTGTAGTTGTTGGTGATACTGTTGTAGGTGCTGCAGTTGTTGGTGCTAAAGTAGTAGCTTCTGTGGTTCTTGGTGCTAAAGTAGTAACTTCTGTGGTTGTTGGTGCTACAGTTGTAGGTGCTGCGGTTGTTGGTGCTACAGTGGTAGTTGCTGCTGTTGTTGGTGCTACTGTTGTTGGTGCTGCAGTTGTTGGTGCTAAAGTAGTAGCTACTGCGGTTGTTGGTCCTATAGTTGTAGGTACTGCAGTTGTTGATGCTACAGTTGTAAGTGCAGCTGTTGTTGGTGGTATTGTCGAAGGTGCTGCGGTCGTTGGTTCTGCAGTCGTAGGTGCTGCTGTTGTTGGTGCTGCTGTCGTTGGTGCTGCAGATGTTGGTGCTAAAGTAGTAACTTCTGTGGTTGTTGGTGCTAAAGTAATAGCTTCTGTGGTTGTTGGTGCTACAGTTGTTGCTGCTGCTGTTGTTGGTGCTACAGTTGTAAGTGCAGCTGTTGTTGGTGATATTGTCGTAGGTGCTGTGGTCGTTGGTTCTACAGTCGTAGGTGCTACTGTTGTTGGTGCTGCTGTCGTTGGTGCTGCTGTCGTTGGTGCTGCAGTTGTTGGTGCTAAAGTAGTAACTTCTGTGGTTGGTGGTGCTAAAGTAATAGCTTCTGTGGTTGTTGGTGCTACAGTTGTAGGTGCTGTGGTTGTTGGTGCTACAGTCGTGGGTGCTGTGGTTGTTGGTGCTACAGTCGTGGGTGCTGCTGTTGTTGGTCCTACTGTTGTAGGTGGTGCAGTTGTTGGTGCTACAGTTGTAGGTGCTGCGGTTGTTGGTGCTACAGTTGTAGCTGCTGCTGTTGTTGATGCTACAGTTGTAAGTGCAGCTGTTGTTGGTGGTATTGTCGTAGCTGCTACGGTTGTTGGTTCTACAGTCGTAGGTGCTGCTGTTGTTGGTGCTGCTGTCGTTGATGCTGCAGTTGTTGGTGCTAAAGTAGTAACTTCTGTGGTTGTTGGTGCTAAAGCAGTAGCTTCTGTGGTTGTTGGTGCTACAGTTGTTGCTGCTGCTGTTGTTGGTGCTACAGTTGTAAGTGCAGCTGTTGTTGGTGATATTGTCGTAGGTGCTGTGGTCGTTGTTTCTACAGTCGTAGGTGCTGCTGTTGTTGGTGCTGCTGTCGTTGGTGCTGCAGTTGTTGGTGCTAAAGTAGTAACTTCTGTGGTTGGTGGTGCTAAAGTAATAGCTTCTGTGGTTGTTGGTGCTACAGTTGTAGGTGCTGTGGTTGTTGGTGCTACAGTCGTGGGTGCTGCGGTTGTTGGTGCTACAGTTGTAGCTGCTGCTGTTGTTGATGCTACAGTTGTAAGTGCAGCTGTTGTTGGTGGTATTGTCGTAGCTGCTATGGTTGTTGGTTCTACAGTCGTAGGTGCTGCTGTTGTTGGTGCTGCTGTCGTTGATGCTGCAGTTGTTGGTGCTAAAGTAGTAACTTCTGTGGTTGTTGGTGCTAAAGCAGTAGCTTCTGTGGTTGTTGGTGCTACAGTTGTAGGTGCTGTAGTTGTTGGTGCTACAGTCGTGGGTGCTGCTGTTGTTGGTGCTACTGTTGTAGGTGGTGCAGTTGTTGGTGCTACAGTCGTAGGTGCTGTGGTTGTTGGTGCAACTGTTGTTGGTGCTGCAGTTGTTGGTGCTACAGTTGTAGGTGCTGCGGTTGTTGGTGCTACTGACGTTTGTGCTGCAGATGTTGGTGCTAAAGGAGTAGCTTCTGCTGTTCTTAGTGCTACAGTTGTGGGTGCTGCTGTTGTTGCTGCTACAGTTGTAAGTGCAGCTGTTGTTGGTGCTAAAGTAGTAGCTTCTGCGGTCGTTGGTGCTACAGTCGTAGGTGCTGCGGTTGTTGGTGCTACAGTGGTAGTTGCTGCTCTTGTTGGTGCTACTGTCCTTGGTGCTGCAGTTGTTGGTGCTAACGTAGTAGCTACTGCGGTTGTTGGTCCTATAGTTGTAGGTACTGCAGTTGTTGATGCTACAGTTGTAAGTGCAGCTGTTGTTGTTGGTATTGTCGTAGGTGCTGCGGTCGTTGGTTCTACAGTCGTAGGTGCTGCTGTTGTTGGTGCTGCTGTCGTTGGTGCTGCAGTTGTTGGTGCTAAAGTAGTAACTTCTGTGGTTGGTGGTGCTAAAGTAATAGCTTCTGTGGTTGTTGGTGCTACAGTTGTAGGTGCTGTGGTTGTTGGTGCTACAGTCGTGGGTGCTGTGGTTGTTGGTGCTACAGTCGTGGGTGCTGCTGTTGTTGGTGCCACTGTTGTAGGTGGTGCAGTTGTTGGTGCTACAGTTGTAGGTGCTGCGGTTGTTGGTGCTACAGTTGTAGCTGCTGCTGTTGTTGATGCTACAGTTGTAAGTGCAGCTGTTGTTGGTGGTATTGTCGTAGCTGCTACGGTTGTTGGTTCTACAGTCGTAGGTGCTGCTGTTGTTGGTGCTGATGTCGTTGGTGCTGCAGTTGTTGGTGCTAAAGTAGTAACTTCTGTGGTTGTTGGTGCTAAAGCAGTAGCTTCTGTGGTTGTTGGTGCTACAGTTGTAGGTGCTGTAGTTGTTGGTGCTACAGTCGTGGGTGCTGCTGTTGTTGGTGCTACTGTTGTAGGTGGTGCAGTTGTTGGTGCTACAGTCGTAGGTGCTGTGGTTGTTGGTGCAACTGTTGTTGGTGCTGCAGTTGTTGGTGCTACAGTCGTAGGTGCTGCGGTTGTTGGTGCTACTGACGTTTGTGCTGCAGATGTTGGTGCTAAAGGAGTAGCTTCTGCTGTTGTTAGTGCTACAGTTGTTGGTGCTTCTGTCGTTGGTGCTGCAGATGTTGGTTCTAAAGTAGTAACTTCTGTGGTTGTTGGTGCTAAAGTAATAGCTTCTGTGGTTGTTGGTGCTACAGTTGTAGCTGCTGTGGTTGTTGGTGCTGCAGTCGTGGGTGCTGTGGTTGTTGGTGCTACAGTCGTGGGCGCTGCGGTTGTTGGTGCTACAGTTGTTGCTGCTACTGTTGTTGGTGCTACAGTTGTAAGTGCAGCTGTTGTTGGTGGTATTGTCGTAGGTGCTGCGGTTGTTGGTTCTACAGTCGTAGGTGCTGCTGTTGTTGGTGCTGCTGTTATTGGTGCTGCAGTTGTTGGTGCTAAAGTAGTAACTTCTGTGGTTGTTGGTGCTAAAGTAGTAGCTTCTGGGGTTGTTGGTGCTACAGTTGCAGGTGCTGTGGTTGTAGGTGCCACAGTCGTGGGTGCTGCTGTTGTTGGTGCTACTGTCGTTGGTGCTGCAGTTGTTGGTGCTAAAGTAGTAGCTACCGCGGTTGTTGGTCCTATAGTTGCTACTGCAGTTGTTGATGCTACAGTTGTAAGTGCAGCTGTTGTTGGTGGTATTGTCGTAGGTGCTGCGGTCGTTGGTTCTACAGTCGTAGGTGCTGCTGTTGTTGGTGCTGCTGTCGTTGGTTCTAAAGTCGTAGGTGCTGCTGTTGTTGGTGCTGCTGTCGTTGGTGCTAAAGTAATAGCTTCTGTGGTTGTTGGTGCTACAGTTGTTGCTGCTGCTGTTGTTGGTGCTACAGTTGTAAGTGCAGCTGTTGTTGGTGGTATTGTCGTAGGTGCTGCGGTTGTTGGTTTTTCAGTCGTAGGTGCTGCTGTTGTTGGTGCTGCTGTTATTGGTGCTGCAGTTGTTGGTGCTAAAGTAGTAGCTACTGCGGTTGTTGGTCTTATAGTTGTAGGTACTGCAGTTGTTGATGCAACAGTTGGAAGTGCAGCTGTTGTTGTTGGTATTGTCGTAGGTGCTGCGGTCGTTGGTTCTACAGTCGTAGGTGCTGCTGTTGTTGTTGCTGCTGTCGTTGGTGCTGCAGATGTTGGTGCTAAAGTATTAACTTCTGTGGTTGTTGGTGCTAAAGTAGTAACTTCTGTGGTTGTTGGTGCTACAGTTGTAGCTGCTGTGGTTGTTGGTGCTGCAGTCGTGGGTGCTGTGGTTGTTGGTGCTACAGTCGTGAGTGCTGCGGTTGTTGGTGCTACAGTTGTTGCTGCTGCTGTTGTTGGTGCTACAGTTGTAAGTGCAGCTGTTGTTGGTGGTATTGTCGTAGGTGCTGCGGTTGTTGGTTTTTCAGTCGTAGGTGCTGCTGTTGTTGGTGCTGCAGTTGTTGGTGCTAAAGTAGTAACTTCTGTGGTTGTTGGTGCTAAAGTAGTAGCTTCTGGGGTTGTTGGTGCTACAGTTGTAGGTGCTGCGGTTGTTGGTGCTACAGTGGTAGTTGCTGCTATTGTTGGTGCTACTGTTGTAGGTGGTGTAGTTGTTAGTGCTACAGTCGTAGATTCTGTGGTTGTTGGTGCTACAGTCGTGGGTGTTGCTGTTATTGGTGCTACTGTTGTAGGTGCTGCAGTTGTTGGTGTTAAAGTAGTAGCTTCTGTGGTTGTTGGTGCTAAAGTAGTCACTTCTGTGGTTGTTGGTGCTACAGTCGTAGGTGCTGCGGTTGTTGGTGCTACAGTGGTATTTGCTGCTATTGTTGGTGCTTCTGTCGTTGGTGCTAAAGTAGTAGCTACTGCGGTTGTTGGTCCTACAGTTGTAGATATTGCAGTTGTTGGTGCTACAGTTGTAAGTGCAGCTGTTGTTGGTGATATTGTCGTAGGTGCTGTGGTCGTTGGTTCTACAGTCGTAGGTGCTGCTGTTGTTGGTGCTGCTGTCGTCGGTGCTGCAGTTGTTGGTGCTAAAGTAATAGCTTCTGTGGTTGTTGGTGCTACAGTTGTAGGGGCTGTGGTTGTTGGTGCTACAGTCGTGGGTGCTGCTGTTGTTGGTGCTACTGTTGTAAGTGCAGCTGTTGTTGGTGGCATTATCGTAGGTGCTACGGTTGTTGGTTCTACAGTCGTAGGTGCTGCTGTTGTTGGTGCTGCTGTCGTCGGTGCTGCAGTTGTTGGTGCTAAAGTAGTAACTTCTGTGGTTGTTTGTGCTAAAGCAGTAGCTTCTGTGGTTGTTGGTGCTACAGTTGTAGGTGCTGCGGTCGTTGGTTCTACAGTCGTAGGTGCTGCTGTTGTTGGTGCTGCTGTCGTTGGTTCTAAAGTCGTAGGTTCTGCTGTTGTTGGTGCTGCTGTCGTTGGTGCTAAAGTAATAGCTTCTGTGGTTGTTGGTGCTACAGTTGTTACTGCTGTTGTTGTTGGTGCTACAGTTGTAAGTGCAGCTGTTGTTGGTGGTATTGTTGTAGGTGCTGCGGTTGTTGGTTCTACAGTCGTAGGTGCTGCTGTTGTTGGTGCTGCAGTTGTTGGTGCTAAAGTAGTAACTTCTGTGGTTGTTGGTGCTAAAGTAATAGCTTCTGGGGTTGTTGGTGCTACAGTTCCAGGTGCTGTCGTTGTTGGTGCCACAGTCGTGGGTGCTGCTGTTGTTGGTGCTACTGTTGTAGGTGGTGCAGTTGTTAGTGCTACAGTAGTAGTTTCTGTGGTTGTTGGTGCTAAAGTAATAGCTTCTGGGGTTGTTGGTGCTACAGTTGTAGGTGATGTGGTTGTTGGTGCTACAGTTGTGGGTGCTGCTGTTGTTGGTGCTACTGTTGTAGGTGGTGCAGTTGTTGGTGCTACAGTCGTAGGTGCTGCAGTTGTTGGTGCTCCCGTCGTAGGTGCTGCGGTTGTTGGTGCTACTGACGTTTGTGCTGCAGTTGTTGGTGCTAAAGTTGTAGCTTCTGCGGTTGTTAGTGCTACAGTTGTAGGAGCTGCTGTTGTTGCTGCTACAGTTGTAAGTGCAGCTGTTGTTGGTGCAAAAGTAGTAGCTTCTGTGGTTGTTGGTGCTACAGTCGTAGGTGCTGCGGTTGTTGGTGCTACAGTGGTAGCTGTTGCTGTTGTTGGTGCAACTGTTGTTGGTGCTGCAGTTGTTGGTGCTAAAGTAGTAGCGACTGCGGTTGTTGGTCCTACAGTTGTAGGTACTGCAGTTGTTGGTGCTACAGTTGTAAGTGCAGCTGTTGTTGGTGATATTGTCATAGGTGCTGTGGTCGTTGGTTCTACAGTCGTAGGTGCTGCTGTTGTTGGTGCTGCAGTTGTTGGTGCTAAAGTAGTAATTTCTGTGGTTGTTAGTGCTAAAGTAATAGCTTCTGTGGTTGTTGGTGCTACAGTTGTAGGGGCTGTGGTTGTTGGTGCTACAGTCGTGGGTGCTGCTGTTGTTGGTGCTACTGTTGTAGGTGGTGCAGTGGTTGGTGCTACAGTCGTAGGTGCTGTGGTTGTTGGTGCAACTGTTGTTGGTGCTGCAGTTGTTGGTGCTATTGACGTTTGTGCTGCAGATGTTGGTGCTACAGTAGTAGCTTCTGCTGTTGTTAGTGCTACAATTGTAGGTGCTGCTGTTGTTGCTGCTACAGTTGTAAGTGCAGCTGTTGTTGGTGCTAAAGTAGTAGCTTCTGGGGTTGTTGGTGCTACAGTTGCAGGTGCTGTGGTTGTAGGTGCCACAGTCGTGGGTACTGCTGTTGTTGCTGCTACTGTTGTAGTTGGTGTAGTTGTTGGTGCTACTGTTGTAGGTGCTGCAGTTGTTGGTGCTAAAGTAGTAGCTTCTGTGGTTGTTGGTGCTAAAGTAGTAACTTCTGTGGTTGTTGGTGCTACAGTTGTAGGTGCTGCGGTTGTTGGTGCTACAGTGGTAGTTGCTGCTGTTGTTGGTGCTACTGTTGTTGGTGCTGCAGATGTTGGTGCTAAAGTAGTAGCTTCTGCTGTTGTTAGTGCTACAATTGTAGGTGCTGCTGTTGTTGGTGCTAAAGTAGTAGCTTCTGGGGTTGTTGGTGCTACAGTTGCAGGTGCTGTGGTTGTAGGTGCTACAGTCGTGGGTGCTGCTGTTGTTGGTGCTACTGTTGTTGGTGCTGCAGATGTTGGTGCTAAAGTAGTAGCTTCTGCTGTTGTTAGTGCTACAATTGTAGGTGCTGCTGTTGTTGGTGCTAAAGTAGTAGCTTCTGGGGTTGTTGGTGCTACAGTTGTAGGGGCTGCTGTTGTTGGTGCTACTGTTGTTGGTGCTGCAGATGTTGGTGCTAAAGTAGTAGCTTCTGCTGTTGTTAGTGCTACAATTGTAGGTGCTGCTGTTGTTGGTGCTAAAGTAGTAGCTTCTGGGGTTGTTGGTGCTACAGTTGTAGGGGCTGTGGTTGTTGGTGCTACAGTCGTGGGTGCTGCTGTTGTTGGTGCTACTGTTGTAAGTGCAGCTGTTGTTGGTGGCATTATCGTAGGTGCTACGGTTGTTGGTTCTACAGTCGTAGGTGCTGCTGTTGCTGGTGCTGCTGTCGTCGGTGCTGCAGTTGTTGGTGCTAAAGTAGTAACTTCTGTGGTTGTTTGTGCTAAAGCAGTAGCTTCTGTGGTTGTTGGTGCTACAGTTGTAGGTGCTGCGGTCGTTGGTTCTACAGTCGTAGGTGCTGCTGTTGTTGGTGCTGCTGTCGTTGGTTCTAAAGTCGTAGGTTCTGCTGTTGTTGGTGCTGCTGTCGTTGGTGCTAAAGTAATAGCTTCTGTGGTTGTTGGTGCTACAGTTGTTACTGCTGTTGTTGTTGGTGCTACAGTTGTAAGTGCAGCTGTTGTTGGTGGTATTGTTGTAGGTGCTGCGGTTGTTGGTTCTACAGTCGTAGGTGCTGCTGTTGTTGGTGCTGCAGTTGTTGGTGCTAAAGTAGTAACTTCTGTGGTTGTTGGTGCTAAAGTAATAGCTTCTGGGGTTGTTGGTGCTACAGTTCCAGGTGCTGTCGTTGTTGGTGCCACAGTCGTGGGTGCTGCTGTTGTTGGTGCTACTGTTGTAGGTGGTGCAGTTGTTAGTGCTACAGTAGTAGTTTCTGTGGTTGTTGGTGCTAAAGTAATAGCTTCTGGGGTTGTTGGTGCTACAGTTGTAGGTGATGTGGTTGTTGGTGCTACAGTTGTGGGTGCTGCTGTTGTTGGTGCTACTGTTGTAGGTGGTGCAGTTGTTGGTGCTACAGTCGTAGGTGCTGCAGTTGTTGGTGCTCCCGTCGTAGGTGCTGCGGTTGTTGGTGCTACTGACGTTTGTGCTGCAGTTGTTGGTGCTAAAGTTGTAGCTTCTGCGGTTGTTAGTGCTACAGTTGTAGGAGCTGCTGTTGTTGCTGCTACAGTTGTAAGTGCAGCTGTTGTTGGTGCAAAAGTAGTAGCTTCTGTGGTTGTTGGTGCTACAGTCGTAGGTGCTGCGGTTGTTGGTGCTACAGTGGTAGCTGTTGCTGTTGTTGGTGCAACTGTTGTTGGTGCTGCAGTTGTTGGTGCTAAAGTAGTAGCGACTGCGGTTGTTGGTCCTACAGTTGTAGGTACTGCAGTTGTTGGTGCTACAGTTGTAAGTGCAGCTGTTGTTGGTGATATTGTCATAGGTGCTGTGGTCGTTGGTTCTACAGTCGTAGGTGCTGCTGTTGTTGGTGCTGCAGTTGTTGGTGCTAAAGTAGTAATTTCTGTGGTTGTTAGTGCTAAAGTAATAGCTTCTGTGGTTGTTGGTGCTACAGTTGTAGGGGCTGTGGTTGTTGGTGCTACAGTCGTGGGTGCTGCTGTTGTTGGTGCTACTGTTGTAGGTGGTGCAGTGGTTGGTGCTACAGTCGTAGGTGCTGTGGTTGTTGGTGCAACTGTTGTTGGTGCTGCAGTTGTTGGTGCTATTGACGTTTGTGCTGCAGATGTTGGTGCTACAGTAGTAGCTTCTGCTGTTGTTAGTGCTACAATTGTAGGTGCTGCTGTTGTTGCTGCTACAGTTGTAAGTGCAGCTGTTGTTGGTGCTAAAGTAGTAGCTTCTGGGGTTGTTGGTGCTACAGTTGCAGGTGCTGTGGTTGTAGGTGCCACAGTCGTGGGTACTGCTGTTGTTGCTGCTACTGTTGTAGTTGGTGTAGTTGTTGGTGCTACTGTTGTAGGTGCTGCAGTTGTTGGTGCTAAAGTAGTAGCTTCTGTGGTTGTTGGTGCTAAAGTAGTAACTTCTGTGGTTGTTGGTGCTACAGTTGTAGGTGCTGCGGTTGTTGGTGCTACAGTGGTAGTTGCTGCTGTTGTTGGTGCTACTGTTGTTGGTGCTGCAGATGTTGGTGCTAAAGTAGTAGCTTCTGCTGTTGTTAGTGCTACAATTGTAGGTGCTGCTGTTGGTGGTGCTAAAGTAGTAGCTTCTGGGGTTGTTGGTGCTACAGTTGCAGGTGCTGTGGTTGTAGGTGCCACAGTCGTGGGTGCTGCTGTTGTTGGTGCTACTGTTGTAGGTGCTACAGTCGTAGGTGCTGCAGTTGTTGGTGCTCCCGTCGTAGGTGCTGCGGTTGTTGGTGCTACTGACGTTTGTGCTGCAGTTGTTGGTGCTAAAGTTGTAGCTTCTGCGGTTGTTAGTGCTACAGTTGTAGGAGCTGCTGTTGTTGCTGCTACAGTTGTAAGTGCAGCTATTGTTGGTGCAAAAGTAGTAGCTTCTGTGGTTGTTGGTGCTACAGTCGTAGGTGCTGCGGTTGTTGGTGCTACAGTGGTAGCTGTTGCTGTTGTTGGTGCAACTGTTGTTGGTGCTGCAGTTGTTGGTGCTAAAGTAGTAGCGACTGAGGTTGTTGGTCCTACAGTTGTAGGTATTGCAGTTGTTGGTGCTACAGTTGTAAGTGCAGCTGTTGTTGGTGATATTGTCGTAGGTGCTGTGGTCGTTGGTTCTACAGTCGTAGGTTCTGCTGTTGTTGGTGCTGCAGTTGTTGGTGCTAAAGTAGTAATTTCTGTGGTTGTTAGTGCTAAAGTAATAGCTTCTGTGGTTGTTGGTGCTACAGTTGTAGGGGCTGTGGTTGTTGGTGCTACAGTCGTGGGTGCTGCTGTTGTTGGTGCTACTGTTGTAGGTGGTGCAGTGGTTGGTGCTACAGTCGTAGGTGCTGTGGTTGTTGGTGCAACTGTTGTTGGTGCTGCAGTTGTTGGTGCTATTGACGTTTGTGCTGCAGATGTTGGTGCTAAAGTAGTAGCTTCTGCTGTTGTTAGTGCTACAATTGTAGGTGCTGCTGTTGTTGCTGCTACAGTTGTAAGTGCAGCTGTTGTTGGTGCTAAAGTAGTAGCTTCTGGGGTTGTTGGTGCTACAGTTGCAGGTGCTGTGGTTGTAGGTGCCACAGTCGTGGGTACTGCTGTTGTTGCTGCTACAGTCGTAGGTCCTGCAGTTGTTGGTGCTCCCGTCGTAGGTGCTGCGGTTGTTGGTGCTACTGACGTTTGTGCTGCAGTTGTTGGTGCTAAAGTTGTAGCTTCTGCGGTTGTTAGTGCTACAGTTGTAGGAGCTGCTGTTGTTGCTGCTACAGTTGTAAGTGCAGCTGTTGTTGGTGCAAAAGTAGTAGCTTCTGTGGTTGTTGGTGCTACAGTCGTAGGTGCTGCGGTTGTTGGTGCTACAGTGGTAGCTGTTGCTGTTGTTGGTGCAACTGTTGTTGGTGCTGCAGTTGTTGGTGCTAAAGTAGTAGCGACTGCGGTTGTTGGTCCTACAGTTGTAGGTACTGCAGTTGTTGGTGCTACAGTTGTAAGTGCAGCTGTTGTTGGTGATATTGTCATAGGTGCTGTGGTCGTTGGTTCTACAGTCGTAGGTGCTGCTGTTGTTGGTGCTGCAGTTGTTGGTGCTAAAGTAGTAATTTCTGTGGTTGTTAGTGCTAAAGTAATAGCTTCTGTGGTTGTTGGTGCTACAGTTGTAGGGGCTGTGGTTGTTGGTGCTACAGTCGTGGGTGCTGCTGTTGTTGGTGCTACTGTTGTAGGTGGTGCAGTGGTTGGTGCTACAGTCGTAGGTGCTGTGGTTGTTGGTGCAACTGTTGTTGGTGCTGCAGTTGTTGGTGCTATTGACGTTTGTGCTGCAGATGTTGGTGCTACAGTAGTAGCTTCTGCTGTTGTTAGTGCTACAATTGTAGGTGCTGCTGTTGTTGCTGCTACAGTTGTAAGTGCAGCTGTTGTTGGTGCTAAAGTAGTAGCTTCTGGGGTTGTTGGTGCTACAGTTGCAGGTGCTGTGGTTGTAGGTGCCACAGTCGTGGGTACTGCTGTTGTTGCTGCTACTGTTGTAGTTGGTGTAGTTGTTGGTGCTACTGTTGTAGGTGCTGCAGTTGTTGGTGCTAAAGTAGTAGCTTCTGTGGTTGTTGGTGCTAAAGTAGTAACTTCTGTGGTTGTTGGTGCTACAGTTGTAGGTGCTGCGGTTGTTGGTGCTACAGTGGTAGTTGCTGCTGTTGTTGGTGCTACTGTTGTTGGTGCTGCAGATGTTGGTGCTAAAGTAGTAGCTTCTGCTGTTGTTAGTGCTACAATTGTAGGTGCTGCTGTTGGTGGTGCTAAAGTAGTAGCTTCTGGGGTTGTTGGTGCTACAGTTGCAGGTGCTGTGGTTGTAGGTGCCACAGTCGTGGGTGCTGCTGTTGTTGGTGCTACTGTTGTAGGTGCTACAGTCGTAGGTGCTGCAGTTGTTGGTGCTCCCGTCGTAGGTGCTGCGGTTGTTGGTGCTACTGACGTTTGTGCTGCAGTTGTTGGTGCTAAAGTTGTAGCTTCTGCGGTTGTTAGTGCTACAGTTGTAGGAGCTGCTGTTGTTGCTGCTACAGTTGTAAGTGCAGCTATTGTTGGTGCAAAAGTAGTAGCTTCTGTGGTTGTTGGTGCTACAGTCGTAGGTGCTGCGGTTGTTGGTGCTACAGTGGTAGCTGTTGCTGTTGTTGGTGCAACTGTTGTTGGTGCTGCAGTTGTTGGTGCTAAAGTAGTAGCGACTGAGGTTGTTGGTCCTACAGTTGTAGGTACTGCAGTTGTTGGTGCTACAGTTGTAAGTGCAGCTGTTGTTGGTGATATTGTCGTAGGTGCTGTGGTCGTTGGTTCTACAGTCGTAGGTTCTGCTGTTGTTGGTGCTGCAGTTGTTGGTGCTAAAGTAGTAATTTCTGTGGTTGTTAGTGCTAAAGTAATAGCTTCTGTGGTTGTTGGTGCTACAGTTGTAGGGGCTGTGGTTGTTGGTGCTACAGTCGTGGGTGCTGCTGTTGTTGGTGCTACTGTTGTAGGTGGTGCAGTGGTTGGTGCTACAGTCGTAGGTGCTGTGGTTGTTGGTGCAACTGTTGTTGGTGCTGCAGTTGTTGGTGCTATTGACGTTTGTGCTGCAGATGTTGGTGCTAAAGTAGTAGCTTCTGCTGTTGTTAGTGCTACAATTGTAGGTGCTGCTGTTGTTGCTGCTACAGTTGTAAGTGCAGCTGTTGTTGGTGCTAAAGTAGTAGCTTCTGGGGTTGTTGGTGCTACAGTTGCAGGTGCTGTGGTTGTAGGTGCCACAGTCGTGGGTACTGCTGTTGTTGCTGCTACTGTTGTAGTTGGTGTAGTTGTTGGTGCTACTGTTGTAGGTGCTGCAGTTGTTGGTGCTAAAGTAGTAGCTTCTGTGGTTGTTGGTGCTAAAGTAGTAACTTCTGTGGTTGTTGGTGCTACAGTTGTAGGTGCTGCGGTTGTTGGTGCTACAGTGGTAGTTGGTGTAGTTGTTACTACAACTACACCAACTACAGTGGTAGTTGGTGTAGTTGTTGGTGCTACTGTTGTAGGTGCTGCAGTTGTTGGTGCTAAAGTAGTAGCTTCTGTGGTTGTTGGTGCTAAAGTAGTAACTTCTGTGGTTGTTAGTGCTACAATTGTAGGTGCTGCTGTTGTTGCTGCTACAGTTGTAAGTGCAGCTGTTGTTGGTGCTAAAGTAGTAGCTTCTGGGGTTGTTGGTGCTACAGTTGCAGGTGCTGTGGTTGTAGGTGCCACAGTCGTGGGTGCTGCTGTTGTTGCTGCTACTGTTGTAGTTGGTGTAGTTGTTGGTGCTACTGTTGTAGGTGCTGCAGTTGTTGGTGCTAAAGTAGTAGCTTCTGTGGTTGTTGGTGCTAAAGTAGTAACTTCTGTGGTTGTTGGTGCTACAGTTGTAGGTGCTGCGGTTGTTGGTGCTACAGTTGCAGGTGCTGTAGTTGCTGGTGCCACAGTCGTGGGTGCTGCTGTTGTTGGTGCTACTGTTGTAGGTGGTGCAGTTGTTAGTGCTACAGTCGTAGGTTCTGTGGTTGTTGGTGCTACAGTTGTAGGTGCTGCGGTTGTTGGTGCTACAGTGGTAGTTGCTGCTGTTGTTGGTGCTACTGTTGTTGGTGCTGCAGATGTTGGTGCTAAAGTAGTAGCTTCTGCTGTTGTTAGTGCTACAATTGTAGGTGCTGCTGTTGTTGGTGCTAAATTAGTAGCTTCTGGGGTTGTTGGTGCTACAGTTGCAGGTGCTGTGGTTGTAGGTGCCACAGTCGTGGGTGCTGCTGTTGTTGGTGCTACTGTTGTAGGTGGTGCAGTTGTTGGTGCTACAGTCGTAGGTGCTGCAGTTGTTGGTGCTCCCGTCGTAGGTGCTGCGGTTGTTGGTGCTACTGACGTTTGTGCTGCAGTTGTTGGTGCTAAAGTTGTAGCTTCTGCGGTTGTTAGTGCTACAGTTGTAGGAGCTGCTGTTGTTGCTGCTACAGTTGTAAGTGCAGCTATTGTTGGTGCAAAAGTAGTAGCTTCTGTGGTTGTTGGTGCTACAGTCGTAGGTGCTGCGGTTGTTGGTGCTACAGTGGTAGCTGTTGCTGTTGTTGGTGCAACTGTTGTTGGTGCTGCAGTTGTTGGTGCTAAAGTAGTAGCGACTGAGGTTGTTGGTCCTACAGTTGTAGGTACTGCAGTTGTTGGTGCTACAGTTGTAAGTGCAGCTGTTGTTGGTGATATTGTCGTAGGTGCTGTGGTCGTTGGTTCTACAGTCGTAGGTTCTGCTGTTGTTGGTGCTGCAGTTGTTGGTGCTAAAGTAGTAATTTCTGTGGTTGTTAGTGCTAAAGTAATAGCTTCTGTGGTTGTTGGTGCTACAGTTGTAGGGGCTGTGGTTGTTGGTGCTACAGTCGTGGGTGCTGCTGTTGTTGGTGCTACTGTTGTAGGTGGTGCAGTGGTTGGTGCTACAGTCGTAGGTGCTGTGGTTGTTGGTGCAACTGTTGTTGGTGCTGCAGTTGTTGGTGCTATTGACGTTTGTGCTGCAGATGTTGGTGCTAAAGTAGTAGCTTCTGCTGTTGTTAGTGCTACAATTGTAGGTGCTGCTGTTGTTGCTGCTACAGTTGTAAGTGCAGCTGTTGTTGGTGCTAAAGTAGTAGCTTCTGGGGTTGTTGGTGCTACAGTTGCAGGTGCTGTGGTTGTAGGTGCCACAGTCGTGGGTACTGCTGTTGTTGCTGCTACTGTTGTAGTTGGTGTAGTTGTTGGTGCTACTGTTGTAGGTGCTGCAGTTGTTGGTGCTAAAGTAGTAGCTTCTGTGGTTGTTGGTGCTAAAGTAGTAACTTCTGTGGTTGTTGGTGCTACAGTTGTAGGTGCTGCGGTTGTTGGTGCTACAGTGGTAGTTGGTGTAGTTGTTACTACAACTACACCAACTACAGTGGTAGTTGGTGTAGTTGTTGGTGCTACTGTTGTAGGTGCTGCAGTTGTTGGTGCTAAAGTAGTAGCTTCTGTGGTTGTTGGTGCTAAAGTAGTAACTTCTGTGGTTGTTAGTGCTACAATTGTAGGTGCTGCTGTTGTTGCTGCTACAGTTGTAAGTGCAGCTGTTGTTGGTGCTAAAGTAGTAGCTTCTGGGGTTGTTGGTGCTACAGTTGCAGGTGCTGTGGTTGTAGGTGCCACAGTCGTGGGTGCTGCTGTTGTTGCTGCTACTGTTGTAGTTGGTGTAGTTGTTGGTGCTACTGTTGTAGGTGCTGCAGTTGTTGGTGCTAAAGTAGTAGCTTCTGTGGTTGTTGGTGCTAAAGTAGTAACTTCTGTGGTTGTTGGTGCTACAGTTGTAGGTGCTGCGGTTGTTGGTGCTACAGTTGCAGGTGCTGTAGTTGCTGGTGCCACAGTCGTGGGTGCTGCTGTTGTTGGTGCTACTGTTGTAGGTGGTGCAGTTGTTAGTGCTACAGTTGTAGGTTCTGTGGTTGTTGGTGCTACAGTAGTAGCTTCTGGGGTTGTTGGTGCTACAGTTGCAGGTGCTGTGGTTGCTGGTGCCACAGTCGTGGGTGCTGCTGTTGTTGGTGCTACTGTTGTAGGTGGTGCAGTTGTTAGTGCTACAGTCGTAGGTTCTGTGGTTGTTGGTGCTACAGTCGTGGCTGTTGCCGTTGTTGGTGCTACTGTTGTAGGTGCTGCAGTTGTTGGTGCTAAAGTAGTAGCTTCTGTGGTTGTTGGTGCTAAAGTAGTAACTTCTGTGGTTGTTGGTGCTACAGTTGTAGTTGCTGTGGTTGTTGGTGATACAGTCGTTGGTGCTGCTGTTGTTGGTGCTGCTGTTGTTGGTGCTACTGTAGTTGGTGCTGCAGTTGTTTGTGCTACAGTTGTAGGTGCTGCAGTCGTTGGTTCTACAGTGGTAGTTGCTGCTGTTGTTGGTGCTACTGTCGTTGGTGCTGTAGTTGTTGGTGCTAAAGTAGTAGCTTCTGTGGTTGTTGGTGCTAAAGTTGTAGGTGCTGTGGTAGTTGGTGCTACAGTCGTGGGTGCTCCTGTTGTTGGTGCTACTGTTGTAGGTGGTGCAGTGGTTGGTGCTACAGTCGTAGGTGCTGTGGTTGTTGGTGCTGCAGTTGTTGGTGCTACAGTCGTAGGTGCTGCGGTTGTTGGTGCTACTGACGTTTGTGCTGCAGATGTTGGTGCTAAAGTAGTAGCTTCTGCTGTTGTTAGTGCTACAGTTGTAGGTGCTGCTGTTGTTGCTGCTACAGTTGTAAGTGCAGCTGTTGTTGCTGCTAAAGTAGTAGCTTCTGCGGTCGTTAGTGCTACAGTCGTAGGTGCTGCGGTTGTTGGTGCTACAGTGGTAGTTGCTGCTCTTGTTGGTGCTACTGTCGTTGGTGCTGCAGTTGTTGGTGCTAAAGTAGTAGCTACTGCGGTTGTTGGTCTTATAGTTGTAGGTACTGCAGTTGTTGATGCAACAGTTGGAAGTGCAGCTGTTGTTGTTGGTATTGTCGTAGGTGCTGCGGTCGTTGGTTCTACAGTCGTAGGTGCTGCTGTTGTTGGTGCTGCTGTCGTTGGTGCTGCAGATGTTGGTGCTAAAGTATTAACTTCTGTGGTTGTTGGTGCTAAAGTAGTAACTTCTGTGGTTGTTGGTGCTACAGTTGTAGCTGCTGTGGTTGTTGGTGCTGCAGTCGTGGGTGCTGTGGTTGTTGGTGCTACAGTCGTGAGTGCTGCGGTTGTTGGTGCTACAGTTGTTGCTGCTGCTGTTGTTGGTGCTACAGTTGTAAGTGCAGCTGTTGTTGGTGGTATTGTCGTAGGTGCTGCGGTTGTTGGTTTTTCAGTCGTAGGTGCTGCTGTTGTTGGTGCTGCAGTTGTTGGTGCTAAAGTAGTAACTTCTGTGGTTGTTGGTGCTAAAGTAGTAGCTTCTGGGGTTGTTGGTGCTACAGTTGTAGGTGCTGCGGTTGTTGGTGCTACAGTGGTAGTTGATGCTATTGTTGGTGCTACTGTTGTAGGTGGTGTAGTTGTTAGTGCTACAGTCGTAGATTCTGTGGTTGTTGGTGCTACAGTCGTGGGTGTTGCTGTTATTGGTGCTACTGTTGTAGGTGCTGCAGTTGTTGGTGCTAAAGTAGTAGCTTCTGTGGTTGTTGGTGCTAAAGTAATCACTTCTGTGGTTGTTGGTGCTACAGTCGTAGGTGCTGCGGTTGTTGGTGCTACAGTGGTAGTTGCTGCTGTTGTTGGTGCTATTGTCGTTGGTGCTGCAGTTGTTGGTGCCAAAGTAGTAGCTTCTGCGGTTGTTGGTGCTACAGTTGTAAGTGCAGCTGTTGTTGATGGTACAGTTGTAGGTGCTGTGGTTGTTGGTGCTACAGTCGTGGGTGCTGCTGTTGTTGGTGCTACAGTTGTAGGTGGTTCAGCTGTTGGTGCTACAGTCGTAGGTGCTGTGGTTGTTGGTGCTACAGTGTTTGGTGCTATAGTCGTAGGTGCTGCAGTTGTTTGTGCTACAGTCGTCGCTGCTGCAGTTGTTGGTGCTATTGTCGTAGGTGCTGCGGTCGTTGCTTCTACAGTCATAGTTGCTGCTGTTGATGGTGCTACTGTTGTAGGTGTTGCAATTGTTGGTGCCAAAGTAGTAGCTTCTGCGGTTGTTGGTGCTACAGTTGTAGGTACTGCAGTTGTTGGTGCTACAGTTGTAAGTGCAGCTGTTGTTGGTGGTACAGTTGTAGGTGCTGTGGTTGTTGGTGCTACAGTCGTGGCTGCTGCTGTTGTTGGTGCTACAGTTGTAGGTGGTGCAGTTGTTGATGCTACAGTCGTTGGTGCTGCAGTTGTTGGTGCTAAAGTCGTAGGTGCTGCTGTTGTTGGTACTACAGTTGTAAGTGCAGCTGTTGTTGGTGCTAAAGTAGTAGTTTCTGCGGTTGTTGGTGCTACACTAGTAGGTGCTGCAGTTGTTGATGCTACAGTGGTAGTTGCTGCTGTTGTTGGTGCTACAGTTGTAGGTACTGCAGTTGTTGGTGCCAAAGTAGTAGCTTCTGCGGTTGTTGGTGCTACAGTTGTAGGTACTGCAGTTGTTGTTACTACTGTCGTAGGTTCTGCGGTTGTTGGTGCTACAGTTGTAGCTGCTGCGGTTGTTGGTGCTACAGTTGTAGCCGCTGCGGTTGTTGGTGCTACAGTCGTAGGTGCTGCAGTCGTTGGTGCTACAGTCATAGTTGCTGTGGTTGTTGGTGCTACAGTCGTGGGTGCTGCTGTTGTTGGTGCTACTGTCGTTGGTTCTGCAGTTGTTGGTGCTAAAGTCGTAGGTGCTGCTGTTGTTGGTACTACAGTTGTAAGTGCAGCTGTTGTTGGTGCTAAAGTAGTAGTTTCTGCGGTTGTTGGTGCTACAGTAGTAGGTGCTGCAGTTGTTGATGCTACAGTGGTAGTTGCTGCTGTTGTTGGTGCTACAGTTGTAAGTGCAGCTGTTGTTGGTGCTAAAGTAGTAGCTTCTGCGGTTGTTGGTGCTATTGTCGTTGGTGCTGCAGTTGTTGGTGCTAAAGTCGTAGGTGCTGCTGTTGTTGGTGCTACAGTTGTAAGTGCAGCTGTTGTTGGTGCTAAAGTAGTAGCTTCTGCGGTTGTTGGTGCTACTGTTGTTGGTGCTGCAGTTGTTGGTCCAAAAGTAGGAGCTTCTGCGGTTGTTGGTCCTACAGTCGTAGGTTCTGCTGTTGTTGATGCTATTGTCGTAGGTGCTACAGTCGTTGGTTCTGCAGTCGTAGTTGCTGCTGTTGATGGTGCTACTGTTGTAGGTGTTGCAGTTGTTGGTGCAAAAGTAGTAGCTTCTGTGGTTGTTGGTGCTACTGTCGTAGGTGCCACGGTTGTTGGTCGTACTGTCGTAGGTGTCACGGTTGTTGGTGGTACTGCCATAGGTGCCGCGTTTGATGTGGCTGAAGTTGTAGCTTAAAAATTGTTAACATTACAGTGTTTTAAAACAACAATCAAATCAAATATGTCATATTTTTCTGATGCTTATTCCTTTTGCCTCAAACATTGTCCTATGGATTTTTATATAAGGTTTTACATGATACATTTCTTCAAATTTCAAAGCAAAAGTTTTTTTTGTCAATCATTTTTTTTTACAGTTTTGAAATAATAAAATAAATCAGTTCCCATTGTAGCCATTCGATCACCGTGAGAACATTTTTTAAAACTTGCACTAAACGTTTAAAATGATTTGCTGTCACCTCTAGGATAATCACAGCCTCGTGAAACTTTACAATGCCAAACTAGAGACCTAGAGCATTCAGAGGATGGATATTTCCTATGTTTATTGACAGTAATAGGGTTTCTGACCAATCTCCAGAACCGAAGTGCTTTCCATCCATCTGCCAAAAGTTTTGATGCAAACATCATAGATTGTTCAATGGTGTTTGTTAACATCTTGATGACTAAATTACAGTCATGGAAAAAATTATTAGACCATTGTTTTCTTCAATTTCTTGTTCATTTTAATGCCTGGTACAACTAAAGCTACATTTGTTGGACAAATATAACAATAACAACAAAAATAGCTCATAGAGTTTAATTTAAGAGCTGATATCTAGACATTTTCCATGGTTTTATTGATAATATCCAAAATCATTATCAATAAAACCATGGAAAAGGTCTAGATATCAGCTCTTATGAGCTATTTTTGTTGTTACCGTTATATTTGTCAAAACAAATGTACCTTTAGTTGTACCAGGCATTAAAATCAACAAGATATTAGAGAAAACAAGGGTGGCCTTATAATTTTTTTCCATGACTGTTGATATTTTAAAGGATTTATGACCATTTTATTAGTTATTGAGTGGTAAAAAATAGTTACATTTTGCACCAAACTTGATGCCTGTTTTACGTTGCACTTTTGACACTGTAAGGCCACCGTAGGTGCGCTGAGTGTGTGAGGGTCGAGAAATAAACAAGTGCGTTGATGCATTGAAGAACTTGAGACTAGTCGTTATTTTAGCAACATAACACCCACATATACTGTTATGCGATATTAAACTGTAATGCCTATAAAATGTCATGAAACCAATATTACTATTTTCCCCCGTAACTCTTCAACAGCAGCGCAGTGGCACCTGATGCTGTCTGCCAGCCAGGATTTATGTTTCTGCTCTTGTTTATTTTCCTCCAGTGTCCTTGACAGCAGACGATTCAGGCAGTAAATGCCATCTTGGAAACTCACAGATGCTTGTTTTGTTTTTACAGGAAGATCATTCAGGCTAACAGTCATTTAATTTTTATGCAAAATAACTGAATTTTAGTCTTGACATACACTTTTGAAATTATGTTTAATGAAACAAATGTTGAATTTAAGATTTTAAGTACCTGTTATGCAGAATGGCCCCACTCAGATTGTTTCATAAATTCTAAATATATTCCTGGATTATTATGATTATTATTATTATTATTAATATTAATATTATTGATGCATTTATCTATGCAGTGTTTTCATGGTGTCAAGGTAGGGCTCGTTTTAACTACTTAATATACTTGTATGTGCTTTATTTATGTTAACTCGCGGACTGATGTAGAGGAGTAAAAAGTACAATATTTGCCTCTTAAATGTATTGGAGTAGAAGTATAAAGTTACAGAAATGGATCTCAAAATTCCACTCATGTTTCTCCTGAATTACTTTTTTGTCATGATGGAGAAAAAAAGATTGTGTATTAAATCTATCAATTGTCTCAGTGTGTTTGAATAAAAGTAAAGCTGTCATGCATCTAGAAAAGTCCTGAGAAACAAACACAAATATGTCAGAATTTTAAAAAAAGGATAAAAATCTCATTCATAGCGGAGTTAGGATAAATATTATGGTGCATGAGTGGGTGTTTAACCCTGACCTGAAAAGTAACTAAAGCTGTCAGCTAAATGTAAAGGAATGTAACTTTATAAACACATAACTAATATCTCCAACCTCCTCTGATACTAAATATATGGCATAACATTATAAGTCAAAGGACAATCAATCAAAGCTTTAAAATATTTACCTTGCACAGAGGATGCATAAACCAATCCAAGCAGAAATACCCAGTGAAGGATTTTTCTCTCCATGATGACGGGTGATGTTGCTTCTCACCAGTCCAAATACGATTAAACGCTTATTCAATGATTGTTTGCTGCTTTATTGTGTCAATCACTCCCCCCTGAGCCGTACAGGGAGTGACTTCCTGTAACCTGAAAAACCAGGTAAGTCACAGACACACATGTTGGGATCGTACCAAAAGGTGAATCTTGGGTTCATTTGTGGACTTTAACATTTGTGGATTAAATGAAACAACTTTCTGAGTCAACTCACAAAATGGCAGGTCACTGCCAGTGAAGTGGCTAATCCTTTGTCCTTTTAGCCAAACAGGTTAGGCTGCTGAGGCGCCGACACACATCACAATAAGCACACACGGAGACGCTTATCCAGCTCTGATATTTATTAAACAGAACTCCGGTTGACTTTCCCCATCGTCAATACAAAATAAAACATCTTCACTTAATGCGATGGTTTCTAAATGTGTTTACAAATGTTTGAGTGCAGTCGAAAAACTATTCATACTCCGCCTCCTAACCATCCAAAAAACCCCATTCACAAAAATTAAATAGACACCTGGCCGTGGGAGGCGCACCACGACGTCATCATCCTAATACAAACAAAATAAGTGTCTCCGAGTTCCTTCAGAAATTCCAAACCTCAGAAATAATTTCTTTACAAATAAAAAATAACATAATTAACTTTAAACAAGTTTACCTATTTTCAAATTATATCTAAGTTTTCAATATGGCTCCAACAGCCAGTGTCCTCTCAAAAACTTTCCTCCCAGAATGCTCTGGGCATTTACGACACCTTCCAGGTCACCTCATTGGTCAAGGCACCTTGACACTACCGGAGGTCCACTGGTCTGCTATAAGGGAGCCAGTCCTCCCTCCCTTCTCTTTTTTTTCTCCACCGTTCCCCAGAGAAGCAACACCTCTTCTTCAGGAGGGAATCCAGAGGCCTGGATTCACATATATGTGTGTTTTAAGTATATTTATGTGGTATTCGTGTTACAATCAAAGTTGTATGTTAACCTTGCTTTTTACAGACAGTCAGTCTTATATGCAACTAACTATACTGACCCTTTTGATTTGCTCATGCACTGATTTACACATAATATATTTTAAATTAACTGTAACAAGATACAGTTTGTAACAGCTCACACTGCCACACGACAAGGCCTCGTCTCCTGGCTTCACAGCTGGAATTTTTTACGACTCATTGTGTGGGGGAGCTTCAATCCCCCACACAATTCAAGTTTTCTATACTTTATAGATGTGTACCTTTATTTGCTTTACTTGTTTTAGAATAAATACCTTTTGATAACGAATGCTGTCTATTTAATGTTGTACATTATGAACGATATGCTGGCCTCTGCTGTGACAAGAATTCACGATTCCTTCAACCACTACTAAATATTAATATGGTAATTTGATTATAATTATATTCATAATTAATAATTAGTGTTCCAAATTGATAGTTTAATAACTTTATGAGACTGATTTAGGTGAATTGGCTATATTTTTCTGTTCTTACAGATGGTGCCCCCAACGAGCTATGACTTAGAGTAATATATATAGTCATATAATTTCTTATAATTAATCATTATTTATGATAATTATTAATAATTCTTATAGCCATCTAACCACACTTTTGAACCATGAAATCCACACAAGTGTTGCTCAGGTTCATCCCTACATATTTGGTATCTTTATGGGAGGGATAGCATTTATGATAACGCCCTTTTATTAACATATTTGACACCCTGTGCAAGGTCATCATTTATTCATAAAAGAGCCATCCTTAATTCCCAACATTTTTGGTGACCCGTGATGAAGGCAATTGGTATCTGTAACCAGCTACCCCAACATATTTGACGCCCCGTTGCGTAGGCCCAACACACATGTTGACAAAATATAGGAGTGCAAACTCAACACCATAGACCGTATATAAATAACAGCTCAAAACTGAAAAATAATTGCCAATTAGTTTAGTTTTCGTCTTGTGATTGGTGGATTAATGGATACACCTTTGGGTCTATGTTAGAATGGTATTTACTATTTAAGATAGAAGATAGGCTGAGCTGAGTGACATTTATGTTTAGTTCTCCTGTATGAATGAGATTTCTGTCCTTTATTTCTTATGACAGATTTGTGTTTGTTTCTCAGGACTTTTCTAGATGCATGACAGCGCTACTTTTATTCAAACACACTCAGAGACAATTTATAGATTTAATACACACACGTTTTTTCTTCATTACAAAAAATAAGTAATTTGGGAGAAACATGGAGGGAATTATTTACATTTTAGTTCATTCATATACACATTTGTGGAGCATTTACTCAAGTACTGAAGTAGAATTTTGAGGTACTTGAGTATTTCCATTTTATGTAACTTTATACTTCTACTTCACTACATTTTGGGGCAGATATTGTACTTTTTACTCCACTACATTTAGCTGACAGCTTTAGTTACTTTTCAGGTTGAGAGTTAACTTTTTTTTTTAAATGTATAAAACTTTTAAATTAAAGTCTATTAAGTAGTTAAAATGAGCCCTACCTGCAACATTAAAACTCTGCTTACATTAATGCATCAATAATAATCTAATCATATCTAGACTATATTAAACATTCTGCATAAAGAGTACGTTTACTTTTGATACTTTAAGTACATTTTGATGCTGATACTTTTGTATTTCAGTAAGTTTTGAGAGCAGGACTTTTACAGTAATTAAATATCTGAATATTTCTTTCACCACCGCATTACACAAAGGTAAAAGTTATGAACCAAACCATTATAGAATGTGATAATTTATAACCTGTACAACTACTTCTTTATTATTAGATGACAGAATCAATCAACACTGACGGCTCTTTCCAATGAAATACCATTGAATCATAATGTTCTTGTGCCAAACAATTATTTGAATCACTCATCAAAGCAAGAGAACAGGTTCCTGATTTGTGTAACACAGATTCTTCTCTCCATCTTAAATTTAGATTAGATTATGTTAGATTTTCCTCTATTAATCCCACAACAGGGACCTTTCCAGTGGTGGAAAGTAACTAAGTACATTTACTCAAGTACTGTTCTGAAGTACAATTTTGAGGTACTCATACTTTACTTGAGTATTTCCATTTTATGTAACTTTATACTCCACTAAATTTAGCTGACAGCTTTAGTTACTTTTCAGGTCGAGATTTAATATTAAAAAAAAAACATCAATTTAAAGTGATTAGACTTTAAATTAAACCTCATAACAGTATATTAAGTAGTTAGATGAGCCCTGTCTTTACAAAATTAAAACAAATCTATTATATTTTGAATATATAAAACAATCTGAGTGGGTCCATTCTGCATAAGGAGTACTTTTACTTTTGATACTATAAGTACATTTTGATGCTGGTACTTTTACTTCAGTAAGTTTTGAATGCAGGACTTTTACTGTAGTGGAGTCATTTCACAGTGTGTTGTTACTTAATACTTTTACTGAAGTATTGTGCAGTCATGAGTCTTAACTATACAGGGAGTGCAGAATTATTAGGCAAGTTGTATTTTTGAGGATTAATTTCATTATTGAACAACAACCATGTTCTTAATGAACCCAAAAGACTCATTAATATCAAAGCTGAATATTTTTGGAAGTTGGAGTGGGGCTTTTTTAGTTTTAGCTATTTTAGGAGGATATGCGTGTGCAGGTGACTATTACTGTGCATAATTATTAGGCAACTTAACAAAAAACAAATATATTCCCATTTCAATTATTTATTTTCACCAGGGAAACCAATATAACAGCTCAACATTCACAAATATACATTTCTGACATTCAAAAACAAAACAAAAACAAATCAGTGACCAATATAGCCACCTTTCTTTGCAAGGACACTCAAAAGCCTGCCATCCATGGATTCTGTCAGTGTTTTGATCTGTTCACGATCAACATTGCGTGCAGCAGCAACCACAGCCTCCCAGACACTGTTCAGAGAGGTGTACTGTTTTCCCTCCTTGTAAATCTCACATTTGATGAGGGACCACAGGTTCTCTATGGGGTTCAGATCAGGTGAACAAGGAGGCCATGTCATTAGTTTTTCTTCTTTTAGACCCTTTCTTGCCAGCCACGCTGTGGAGTACTTGGATGCGTGTGATGGAGCATTGTCCTGCATGAAAATCATGTTTTTCTTGAAGGATGCGGACTTCTTCCTGTACCACTGCTTGAAGAAGGTGTCTTCCAGAAACTGGCAGTAGGACTGGGAGTTGAGCTTGAGTCCATCCTCAACCCGAAAAGGCCCCACAAGCTCATCTTTGATGATACCAGCCCATACCAGTACCCCACCTCCACCTTGCTGGAGTCGGACTGGAGCTCTCTGCCCTTTACCGATCCAGCCACGGGCCCATCCATCTGGCCCATCAAGACTCACTCGCATTTCATCAGTCCATAAAACCTTAGAAAAATCAGTCTTGAGACATTTCTTGGCCCAGTCTTGACGTTTCAGCTTGTGTGTCTTGTTCAGTGGTGGGCGTTTTTCAGCCTTTCTTACCTTGGCCATGTCTCTGAGTATTGCACACCTTGTGCTTTTGGGCACTTCAGTGATGTTGCAGCTCTGAAATATGGCAAAACTGGTGGCAAGTGGCATCTTGGCAGCTGCACGCTTGACTTTTCTCAGTTCATGGGCAGTTATTTTACGCCTTGGTGTTTCCACACGCTTCTTGCGACCCTGTTGACTATTTTGAATGAAACGCTTGATTGTTCGATGATCACGCTTCAGAAGCTTGGCAATTTTAAGAGTGCTGCATCCCTCTGCAAGATATCTCACTATTTTTGACTTTTCAGAGTCTGTCAAGTCCCTCTTCTGACCCATTTTGCCAAAGGAAAGGAAGTTGCCTAATAATTATGCACACCTGATATAGGGCGTTGATGTCATTAGACCACACCCCTTCTCATTACAGAGATGCACATCACCTGATATGCTTAATTGGTAGTAGGCTTTCGAGCCTATACAGCTTGGAGTAAGACAACATGCATAAAGAGGATGATGTGGTCAAAATACTCATTTGCCTAATAATTCTGCACTCCCTGTATTATATTACGTTTTTAGAAGTCTGTTAATTTTAAACCCTTCGAGTCTTTGTGGGGGAGAGAGAGAAAAAAGATTGTTGAAAACTATTGAGGAAGAGTCAGATTTATATATATATATATATATATATCTTGTGCACAAACACACACACACGTACAATACAATTATTTATTATATTTCTTGTCATGATATATGTTTTTTTTTAATTATGAAGCCTAATGTAAATAAGCAGTACTGTCCTTTACAAGGAGCATGTTAAAAAGAATAACATAACAAATAACAAATCTTTTAAATTTCTTATAAACTATATATTTTTTGTTTTTAAATATAAAGATTAAAGATTTTTTTTTGTACTTCCCGGTCTCAGGAAGATATAAAGATTTATAAAAGCAACACTGACGGGTTTTGCTGACGGTGCTTTTCTAAATTAAAGTATAAAATTGTTATTTCTGCTATACTAGTAAAGGCTGCCTGTAGGAATTGTTTTAGCATAATCTAAATATATTTACCAAAAAAGAGGAGGTATGGTTTATTGTTCTATCTGACTTTGAAGTTTCAGTATCACCTCCCAGATAATTTCCCTGATTCAGGGTACGATCATGTTACACTCGGTGAGCCGGACTCACTGCAGTTATTGTTGCCAGTATTTAGTGTGACGTGTTTCAGTGATGAGACAAAACAAAGTCTCCTGGTTACCAGCAGCTCATCCGTTTACCTCTATGACAGCTCAGATTGTTTGAGCCTCTCATTGTTTTGTCTAAATAATTTCTGACACTTGAGCCAAATGAATATTTTCACCGTTCACACTCCTGGTTAATACAGCCAATATGTCTACATCAATAATGACGAGGGAATAGACTTAGAATGAGCACAAAACAGGGGTAAAATGCCATAATTAACTAATGTATAATAAGATGGAAAATAAAACAAATTTCATAATATTTAAATTGTCACCTAAATCACTTTTTTAGGGTAAAATTCAAAGTATTCCATCTCGATTGCACTTTCTACATCTAAGGACAAACCACTGAGGTCAACATTAAACTTTATACATAATGAATCATATATATATATATATATATATATATATATATATATATATATATATATTTAAAAGTTACAAATATTAAAATCAGTCTATGCTGGGTTTTTTTCCTACATCACTGCTAGATGTTAGAATTTTTTTTCCCAATTAAAAACAAGCTCACTTTATTGAAAACAGAATGCATAAAATCAAGTAAAATAATATGTAAATAATTGCAGGAGTGAGAAACAAAGTTTAAAAACGGCTTTCAGGAAAAAAAGAAAAAAAACTAAGCCAAAAATTATATAATTATAATAAAATATAAAAATCAGTCTATGCTGTTATTTTTGGTGGTGATTTGATTTTTTTTAACTTTTCTTTTCTTAAAAATACATCAAATCAAGTGAAAAACAACATTATAACAGCGTGAAAGTGTGTAAAGTGCAAAAAAAGAGAAAAAGTTTCAGGTCTGTACCAGCGTACTTATATCTCATTAAAGGTTGAAGTGACGAGATACATTTTTAGCTCTTTTTTTTATATATATAAAGTGCTTAACAAATGTATAATAGCAGCTGTTTATGCCTCGTCTGTCCTAAATTAACAGCATTAGTAATTGCCAAAATATTTTTTTAAGTTTCTGTAATGTTAATACAGCAGTATGTAGAAGCTCTTTAACCAAAATTATATTTTTAATGCTTAAATATAATAATTATTATTATAGTTATCCATGAATTTTCAAATGTATACTGTTTTACAAACAAACTGTAAAAATAGAAAAGCTCATTATAATTTCTTGATTGAGTTATCAAATTATCGTTACTTATTTGCATTCCTGAACAGAAAAATTAGTTTTAGTGTTTGAATGATTAATTACTGACTTGCCCAGTTAGCCGGCTCAAATCTGGCTATAAAAAGGTGAATTCAGTTTGTTAGTTGCCAAATAAATAACAAAAACATTTCAGTTTTAAACAAGCTTTTGAAAGGTTTCTAAAATATTTATGTTTTCGCAATTTTATGACAGGTGGTCTAATAAAGTTATTAAGCATTGTATGTATTTTATTTTTACTTTAGCGAGCTGGCTTCCCTGATATCTATCCTCCATAGCTTTGCGGTGTGGCTGACAAAGAATTCATCACAGATCTGTTTTTCCGCCTCTTGCTTGGAGTTTCCAAGAAACCAACATTGGATGATTCAAGTTTTCTTAGAGGCATTTAGTTTCCTGGTTACCATGGCAGCAGCTCCTCCAGTTACAGAGCAGGGAATGCTTGACCAACCTGGTCACACAGGAATTGCTTAACTCAAAATCAATCAATCAAAATCCAAAATCAATAGCCACGGAATCACTCAGATTTCCGTGAAACTGACACAGATTTCGCTACAATGCAAGTAAATGACAGTCATATCCCGAGAAAAAAAACATGGCGGACAGTTCTCTCATTTTTAGTGAAAAAAAAAATAATATTTTGACTTAGTTTCTGCATGAAAATGGATTTTGATTACATTTCTATCTGGAAATATATGTTTTATTTTCTAAATATACACTCAGTGAATGTACATAATCACTTTGTCGCGAAGATCTCGCCAGAAAAAGACGATCTGCTTTGTTTTATTTTGAAATCTCCCTGATCCTCTGTGTATTTAACGGATCAAACCTTCGCCCATTACATGCCTCGTGTCTGAGGTTGATTTGCTGATCAACATATTATTCTGTTGCAGTGGGAGACACTAATGTTGACAAAGTGACGATTTACGATCAGATTTGTCCGTTGTTTTATTTTGTAATCTACCGGATGTATGGTGAGATCCTACCGGATGTGGTGCGATCTCATTGAATCGCGCTTCACTGTAAATGTCTCGGGCTCCATTCCATTTCGTGAGCAGAGCAGTCGGCACTGCTCTCCTGTTTTAGTTAAAATATCTTCATTGAACAAACATTGTTGTCTTTTTTTAGCATAGATAATATAAATGCAGTATAATTATTTATTAGACAGTGTGTGATATTCGATATATTGCGTAGAAATATGTTTTCATAACCCTAGTACAACCCTAAAACGGAAGAACTACAACTATGGTGCTGATGTCGACATAAGTAGTAATGTAGTTTTTTTAATAAAACAGGGTTTCCCCTAAAATTGGAAGTTGGAAATACCTAATCAGTGGCTTTCCAGGGGTTTGAGGGGATGTCAATCACATTTTTGGCATCAGATGTTAAACATTGTCTTGTTCAATGGGGGATTTTTTATTTTTTCAGCATATCCTAAAGCCCCCCCACCCCCACCCCTTAGTGACTATGCTCACATTATAGTCTATGTCAATACCTTTCTATAACAGTAGGTCTCATGTCTGTAATCCTTTCTGTCTCTTCGTTATAAGCCCTCAATTATGCCCCAAGATGAAGGATGAAGGGTCAATATGTTGTTGTTATTAATCAAATGTAGAAGCGAAGTGTTTGGTTTGCTGGTTGCAGCTTTAAAAGTTACATATTTTTTAAAGTGTGACCTTTGTGTGCGTGCTGCTGCTCTCTGTCAGCTCTGTCTCTCTGAGCGCTGCAGCCTCTCTCTCTCGTCTCCTGCACGCTGCTATGAGCCTCCTCCACCATCCGGACTCTGTCGTCCTCAGAGAGAGAGAGCGACTCTGTGGGTTTCACCTCAGGCCGCCACTTCATCACATCTGACAGAAACAGAAACGCTGTTGTTAATGACACGTCTTTGGCTTAAGTCACAGGCAAGACTTGGTCTAACATCTGTTAACTAACGTACGGTGTATCGATGTACGGAGAGCTGCAGCTTCTGACAGAAGATCTGCTGCCTTTAACTTTGTTCCATTCACATTCTGCAAAACCCTCTCCCGGTCTGACACAACTGTACATTTTTTTTTAAATGCAGTTATTCTCAGCTTGTGAAGGCGTTTTAGTTTATTAACTGAGCAAAATCAACTGCAGGTACCTTGTGAATCAGCTGACTGAAGTCATTTCCGTTGACGTCTACATCTGCTTCCAACTGTTCCACCTTTATATTCAGGAGCCTTAGGATCTGCAAAACAGACACGGTTGATCTTATTCTTTTGGCAAACTCTTTGATCTTGGTCTTGGCTATTTGTCAAGGTATTCCATGCTGTCAATACTGGATCAGTTGTACAGAATGTTGCCTGATTCTACCAATTCTGCCAATACGAGACATGCAAGTGCGCCTGCAGTCTTTACAATTCCATTGGTCTCCTGTCCATTGGGCCAGTGCAGGAATCTCTTGGCGCCATCGTTTGTCTTTCTTCTGCTGAATGCCACGTTCAGAGTCTTCAGAGGAGTCCAGGCCCTCAGAACAGAGCCCACGACATGAGCTGTGCCTTCCAGGTATCTGGATCTATGCTGCAAGATTTCAAGTTGGCTTTCAGTACATCTTTGTATCGTTTCCTCTGCCCACCCCGATCTCCTTGGTCTTCTTTTAGTCCACCATAAAGGAGAATCTTTGCGATTCTTGTGTCTTCCATTCGGACTGTGACCGACTAAGCTGGACTGGAGTCGATAAGTTGGTAAGCACGGCAGCACGATAAACATGTGCCCAGGTAAAGATGTGCTGTTTTGCTCTTGGTAGTTGGTTTGCATCTTTTCTTATTTTGTTTTTCTATGGAATTTCTTTGTGTCTCTCTTGTGTTTGTTTTGCCACTCTTCATAGTCATTTTCTGTGTCTCTTTTTTTTTTTTTTTGTATGTCGTTGTTTGTTTTTTGCCTCTTTGTATGTTTATTTAGTCTCTTTCTGGTCATTGTATGTCTCTGAAGTAGTTTTGTGTCCCTTTGTAATTAGGGCCACGGGGCAATCGCACCGAGCACTGGTCCCATACAACAAAAGCTTTATATATTGCACTTCTGCACAGACACACAGAGCTGAATGACTCTGGGACAGTTCACACCTCAAACACTCTGAGCTGCTCAGGAGAAATGTTTTATCACTAAGTAATAGGGCTGCAGAATGATTAACTGCAGCAACTTGTGGATTTAATCTTATTAGTTACATATTTATTTATCACTAAGAAAATACCTGGTGGAGGTGTGAATCAGGGTGTGGTGTGAAGGCAGAAAAGCTTCGGATGCCATTAAAATATATATTTTGATCGTGATAGTATATAAAAACCCAACATTTACCTGAGTGACGGCGCCTGCTGTCTGGTTCATTTACTCAAGTACTGTACTTTAGTACAATTTTAGTACTTGAGTATTATTACATTACATTTTATGTTACTTTATTCTTCTACTTCACTAAATTTTAGAAGGCAAATATTGTACTTTTTACTCCACTACATGTAGCTGACAGCTTAAGTTAATTTCAGGTTGAGATTTAACATAAAAAACAAGATACATTAAAAGTGATAAGACATTTTTTTAGAATAAACCTCATAACAGAATAACAAATAATATATTTGGAATATATAAAAAAAAATCTGAGTGGGTCCATTCTGCATAACGAGTACTTTTACTTTTCATACTTTAATGTTGATGCTGATACTTTTGTTCTTTTACTTCAGTAAGTTTTAAATGCAGGACTTTTACATGTAGAAGTAAACAAGTAAAAGTCCTGCATTTAAAACGTAGTAAAGTAAAAGTGCAAACAAAAGTATCAGTATCAAAATGTACTTAAAGTAAAAAAGTATCAAAACCCTACTGGGATTGTTTTATATATTCCATATATTTTTTAGTATGACTATTATAATATGCATCCATGTAAAAAGTTGTCAAAATTGAATAAATTGTTACATGGTTAAATGTATCAGAAAGTCTAATCATGTTTAAGATATCATGTTTTTTTATGTTAAATCTCGACCTGAAAAGTAACTAAAGCTGTCAGCTAAATGTAATGGAGTAAAAAGTATAAAGTTACATAAAATGGACGTATTTACGTAAAAAGCACCTTAAAATTGTAGTACAGTAATTGAGTAAATTACACATTTACACTCAGGGGAAACTGTTTATCACTTTATTATCAGTCACTTCAGAAGGTAAGACATGTCAGTTCATCCAGTTGGTAACTGACAACATTTTGTATATGATGGTAGAAAAATGCAGAAAAACATTTATTTATTTGCATTGAAAGTACAAAGCACCATTTTATTTGTTCTGAAACACATTCAAGTTGAGGCCTGAAGGCCCCCAGGCTGAAACATCAGCAGGTTTTCTCTGAGAGGTTAGTCGGATTCGTTCTGCAGATCTGTGTGTGTGCTGCTCAGTGTTGGACCTGAACATCACACACAAACCCTGTAAAGACTCAAAGTCTCAGCCACTAACATCTGAATATTTAACGTCCCCACCACCACCCCGTCATTCTACATGTTGTTTTCTACCAAAAATAATATGAGTTAATGTAACAAAAGTAGTAAAGCAGTGCAGTCTGAGATAAAACAAGAATTAAAAATAAACTGGTGAATTCAGTAGCTACAATAGTGTTTAACCCTCTGAACCCCAACGAGCTGTTTCAGTGATTTTTTTTTTGCCATATTTCTCTGATAAATAATTTTCAAAAATTGGAATAAAATGGAATTTATATATAAACACTTTTCTGAGTGCCCACATTAAAATGGAAAATAAATTGTGTCGCCACATATTGTACATATTCTCAGTATTGTCATGTATTCAGCCTCTCCTGCCCTCTCCTCTCTGCTCTGTGTAAACAGATGTTCAGTGAAGAGATTCTGGCAGAAATATCAACATTTTAAGCTTACTTTTGGTCACGTTTTCTCTCAGCAACTTTAATAACCTGTGATCCATTCAAAGATTGTCGGAAAGTAAAAATGTCGACCATAATGCCTGTTTTTACAGTTTCTTTCTATGATCAACGGTGTACTTTTTGTTGATCTTTTAAAGAAAAATGTTTCACTGGGTTCAGAGGGTTAAAATGCTAAAAACTTACTTAGTTACTTACTGAGAGTCTACAACATCAATGGGTTTGTATAATAACAATAAATCAATTATTTATAACTTTTTTTTTTTTTAAACCCAGCTGTGGAACAGTGGCTACTGTGGCAACAAGTTCTAGTTATTGTTGCTTAGAAATTCACATTTTCATTTTAAAGTGACATAATAACATATATATGCTATGCTTATCACACTGTCCCACTTTAATTGTTTAAATTGTAGTTTTTTATATTTGGCGAGTTTTCGGAAGGCTACAGGAACGGCTCATTAAAAAACAGAAAATAGATTTTGCACCTGTTCCCTCGTCTCAAAGTCAATGTTTTATGACATAAAATCTGTCAGTTAATACCTCATTTTGGAGCTTTTACATGTTTTAGAGCTTATTTTCTGCAATAATCCAAAATTGGTACCGTTTCAATCAGGGTAACGCTAAGTTCCTACAAAAACACGTCACCCTGCAGTGCTCTGTAGTGTCTCTACGTCCCTGAGAGAAGCAATGTGTCCACAACATTTTATCTACAGCATCAGAAAGGTTCAGCAGGAGGTTCTGAGGATGTGATGACAGGAGTGTTTGAGCTGTTAAAGCAATGACTGACTTCAGCACAAACGCACAACTGAAGAGTCTTCTCAGAATCATAGAGTCGGGTACAGGGCGTAGCTTGCGATGCCGCAAGTGTTCCTGCCGTCTCGGACCATTCGCATGAAGCCGCCTTCACCCCAACCGCTGCCCCAACTGAAAGAAAGAAGAAAAGGCAGCGTTGCAGTTTAGAACAACATGCAAGAAGCACTAAATGTCCTTTTAGACCAAATCAACCAATGCATTTTATATCTGGAGGGTGTTCTGACCTGTTTTTGATGATCCAGTAGTCTTGGCCTCCTTCAGAGCCGTAGCCGACCAGCAGCACCGCGTGGCTCAGGTTGTTCGGGTTACAGCTCGGCTCGTCATATATTCCTGCAAAAGACATTTAACCTGCATTAATTCACAGCATACAAGAACCATTGAAATTATCAGCTTTTATTGCAATATGACAACCTTGTTAGCAAACAGTTGCTTATTTACACATACCAACAGATGTGGTGCCACATTAGTTTTCAGTCAGAGTCATGTTAACGTCCACCTGATGAATCTAACTGGGATTCCCCTCTGGAGCGAGACGTGAGCGGTGCATATACGTTATATCATGCAATCCACACTGACTCTGTTTCTTTCCGTTGCATTAAGTGAATTGTAACCTGCATAGACAGTTGTTTAAATCATTGTATATGTGTTTTGACCTTATTAACCGTATGTTATTTGATTAATCAAGGCTCCCGGTCTGTTTGTGAGCTTCCACTCACTCACTGCAGACCAGGAGCCTCGATCACTGATTTGGATATGGTTTCAAATACAGTCATGGAAAAAGTTATTAGACCATTTTTTTCCTTCAATTTCTTGTTCATTTTAATGCCTGGTACAACTAAAGGTACATTTGTTTAGACAAAAATAATGATAAAAAACAAAAATAGCTGATAAGAGTTTAATTTAAGAGCTGATATCTAGACATTTAACATGGTTTTCTTGATAATAACCAAAATCATTATCAAGAAAACCATTCCCAAGCAGCCATTCCAGCTGTTTATGTTATTTTAATAATTAAATAATATAAGACATAATGTTTGTCTCATTGCATTTTTTTGTTAACAGAGCCTGGAAGTATATTTTATTTGTTTTGGTTGTAGTTTATTTATTTGTTTTATTTATCAAAGATATTTCTTTTCCACATTTCAATTCCAATGTTTAATATTCTCAAGATTTAAAAATTCATTGCGGTGGAAAAGAATGAACTTATTACACTCAAATATCTTTATAAAACTAAAACAACATTGATACGATACTACCGCTTATCCTGATAGTTTCTGGGAAAATATATTGTCCTCAAAAATGTGTAATTGTGACAGGCCTAGCTGACATAATGATTGTGTAGAGTATGTGTTTTTCTATTAACCTGAGCTGTAGAACAGGAAGCTTGAATGATCTGCATCCACAGCGACTGTGATCGGTCCGATAGAAGCCACAGCGTCGGCCAGAGCCTGCTCGTCTCCTTTAGGTATGAACCTGTAGTCTTTGATGTGAGCGACTGCCAGCCTGCTGTCGTAGTAACAGGGCTGGGTGTCCTGAGAAGAGAAACAGAGCTGAGGGTTATAACAGCAGCCTGGACACTGAACAATAATCTGTTAACAGCTGGAATCTCACCACGGAGGTGTACGGGTACGAGCTGGTCGTCTGCAGCCCGTTGTTGACCACGTAGTCGTAGGCGTAGGCCATCCAGGCGCCGCTGCAGCCATAGGTCCCGTAGGATTTGGAGCAGTCCACCAGGTTCTGCTCACTCAGGGATATCAGCTGACCTGTCTTCTTGAATATTTGTCCCTCGATGGCTCCCGTAGTGCTGAAGGCCCAGCAGGAGCCGCAGTAACCCTGGACGGAACGTTTATCAATCAGACTTTATTTGTATAGCACTTTTCATACAAGAGAAATTTAACACAAAGTGCTTCACATACATTTAAAATAATAATAAAACATAGAAACAAGCAAACACCCTCCACCCATCAACAACCCTCCACCCCAACACCCACAGCCCAGGCCCAACCATCCATCCACCCATCCCATTATAAACTAAGCACAAACTGAGGAAGCTCCATCTCAACGTCCAGCAGTGAGGAAACACTGGAGGCTGGTTAGAAATGAATTAGATAAAATAAATAAAAATAAAGTAAGGTAAGATAAAATAAAAAAGTAAATAATAAAAAGTAAAAAAGCTAGATGAAAATAATGAATAAATAATTAAAAAGTAGAGCATGATAATAAATATATATATAAGATGTTGAAACACTAAGATGCATGAGCAGAAAAATATTTAAAAATGGTCAAGTAAAAGCCAAATTAAAAAGATAAGCCTTAAGTTTGCTCATTTAAATATATATATATATATATATGTGTGTGTGTGTGTGTGTGTGTGTGTATATATATATATATATATATATTAAAATTAAAAATTTACAGTCGATCTGAAAGTGTTCATGATTCGTTTTGGTTAAAAACCAACAGGACCTGAGTCAGTCTTACCTGGTCTTTGACCTCGGTGACGTAACCCATCTTCCTGTAGTCAACGAACCAGCCGTCTAAATGTTTAGCGTTGTTGCGCAGCCGTCGGCTCGAGACCGTCTTCCCTCTCTTCGCGAACTGGGAGTCGATCACGGCACCCTGCAGAACCTGGTACTCCTGTCTCGTCTAGATACGGAGAACAAACCCCGTTTCATATAATTAATGTTGTCAACGTCTTTTACTTGGTATAGTGATTAAAATGACCCTCATTTATTTAACCCTCTGAACTATTAAGTCGAAATGTAAAGAAACTGTAAAAACAGGCATTATCGTCAGAATTCGGACTTTCCGACAGTCCAGTTGAACGGATCTTAAGTTACAAAAGTTTCCGTTAGAAAAAGTGACCAAAACAAAGCTTAGAATGTTAATATTTCTTGGAAATCTCATTTTGAATATGTCCAAAAATAAACTGTCTGGAATAACCAGATCACTTTCGGCACCAGCCTCCAGTGGCCATTTGAGGAACTGCAGTTTTGGGCGACCTAGCTGCAGCTACAGTCATTATTACTGCTGACCAACAAACATGAGTGTTCAATCGTCTCGTCTTTTTCCCCTTGTTTAACACTCACACTGTTGCCAACGAAAAGAACCTATGAAGAACAGTTAATGAGTTATGAAACGTCTTAAGATTCTGACGAAATATGAAGTTGATCAGGTTACATCTCAAGGAGGAGTTTGTGGTGAAAAAACACCCTAGAATTTGATATTTAATCAAGCTGGCTGACTTTTAGGGTAAGAGGCTTTTTGTACATCTCTGCAAGTTACAGCTACGTACCAAATGTAATTCTTCTAGGTCAAAGTTAAAGAGGGGGCCTCAATGAGTACTTGAGCATGTTTATGTCCTCAAAAATGCACCTGATTTGTTAAAATAAAAATCTTAAATAATAAGAAACCGAGCATAACCCATGGTCTGTGCTTGTGCCCTAATAATAATTCAGCTGTGTTTGGATTTTCAAATTAAGTCTCTAAATATGATGAGTTTATTAATGCCACTAAAGCTTTATCTTTACGTAAAATCATTTTAATGTAGAGAGGAACCTGCTGCAGCTCACCAGATCTCCGTATTTGTTCATGGCCATGGTGAACGGCCTCATCCCCATGAAAAAGCCTTGATTATTGTCTTCAATCATCTGTTTGTTTCCCTCCCAGATGACTCTCCTCTGCATGTCGTCCTGCAGGAGAACACAAAGATCACAGAGAGAGTATCAGATCAGATATATGCCTCACTGCTGCTGCTGCTTGTATTTCACTATGTAGTCCCAGTCTCACCATCTCTTCATATTTGATGCCGTGGCTGCTCTTCCAGACGTCCCACTCGGTCAGGACCGCCTCATCCGAGTCTGAGGCCACGAGCTGCAGACCGGACAGCAGCAGGGGGAGCAGAGCGGCTCGCAGCAGGAGGCCGGCCTGCTGGACTGCAAGGACACATTGTGATTATCACAGTATATTAATATCTCGGGTCATGCTTTGCTCTTTGGGTGTCCACCACACATCGCTGTGCTGCTTATGGATTTTTGCATCGCTGAACTCTTAAATGTGCATTTCATCTTTGTAATGAGTGGTTTAAGCACTGCAGCCCTGCTATAATATCCCTCTCTGTGTAATTATTGACAGGCCATTTTTGCTGACTCAGCCTGATCTCGTGCTGCATCGACATTCTCAGTCACCTGCAGGAGAGTCCCTCTTTAAATGGTCATCAAATGTACACCGTCAACCTCAATTTCTGATTTTATTTACTGATCTGTCTTTCAGATAGATCTAGATGCAAATGTCACGAGCCAATTAACCCTCTCAGCCCACCAACCACGTCTTCAAAAGTATGGTTTCTATTTTTTTTTTTTTAAAGCCAAAAAATACACCGTTTATCCAAGAAAGAAACTGTTAAAACAGGCATTATCGTCAGAGTTTGAACTTTCCAACAGTCCTTATACGGGTTGTAAGTTCTAATTTCCATTAGAAAAAGTGACCAAAAGCTGTCTTAAATGTTGATATTTGTGTCAGAATCTCTTTATTCTACATGTGTCTTTTAAAATAAAGCATTTGCACTAACCAGATCCTGTTAAAAACATTAAATTCTGCTCCTCAGAGACACTGTGAAGACATGATTGATTCTGCTGAGAGCAACGGTCATGTGACACATATTCACTGAAAATCTGTTTACACAGAGCAGAGAGGAGAGGACAGGAGAGGCTGGAAACTTGACAATACTTCAATATACAATAATTGGAAACACTATTTATTCCCAATATTCATGACACTTGTGGGCACTTGGAAAATTGTTTATATATAAATTCCATTTTTTTTTCAATTAAAAAAAATAAAATAATAATTATCAGAGATATTCACCTTGTATTTTTTTTATGATCTCTGTCATTCTAACTGTGTTATTCTGCACAAAGACATGTTTGAGTTGTTCTGATTGTGCTGATTCTATAGAGCTGCAGTATTTTATATATTCCAGTGGAATGAATCCTCTTAAAGTCACTGAGAGCTTTTCCTCTTCCCATCTTGATCCAAAGTCAGATTCCACTGGTCCTGTTCAGCATTTTCTTATTCGTCACAGCATGTTAATTTGCTTAATTGTACCATGCAGTGCACTTGTGTGCAACCTTTGTGTTTCTCCACTAATTTGTTAATTTGTTACAAACTCAACATGTTGCTGCATGCACAAAGCAGCCTGAGCTCCAATACTTTAATAAGACTTCCTGCAAATTATACAGTACTAAAAATCATTGACATCACATGACTTGAAAATACAATTTAGCATCAACATAGCATCACAACATAGCATTCACTTTAATATAACATTAAAAACCATTAAGTGATTGAATAAAAATGTTAATAAAAAAATCTAGAATGTCCCATTACTTTTTTTATGGCATCTGCACAAAAAACTAAGAAAAAATACCCCCCAAAAAATGAAATAATACAGTAAATTTATTGAAAATAACGTTTTTTTTTACAGTGTGGACTACAAAATAAGTAAATTAAATAACTTTATTAAATACATTTTTAGAATAAATCTCTAAACTAACTGCTCCACTGTCAGAGGTTTTTCTTAAATGTAAAGGTGAAATAAAGGTGTGAGCAGCTTACCTTCAGGGCTGAGAATCAGTTTTGTTCCCATGTTGAGACACACAGCAGCTCTCTGTCCGCCTCCTTATAAAGCTTCAGCTGCTCATGCTCCCTCTATACTTTAATCAATCCCTTAATCAACACTTGTGGCGGCACTGAGAAGAACATTAGTCAACAAAAATAAGATGCTTTCCCTGCTCCTCCATCATCATTCAGAAAGAGCTCAAGCTGCAATATTGTAAATCCCTCAATTACCGGTTTATAATTGAGCATAATACCTGACATCGAACTTTCCAAAAACAGTTTGCAGGAAACACGCACATCATTTATTTAAGTACGTAAATGTATAAATACTTTGCTCCAAACCCTCCTTTAGTGAAGTTCTGTCTGTGATTGTTTTATTATTATATGTTACATTATTGGATTGTTAATACTGAAGCATCAGTGTGTTTAACCTGGAGCTGCTTTTAACTATGTTGCAAAGTTATTTAAAGTTGTTTACTGTATTATTTTACAGGGATTTTCTTGTTTTTCTACATTAAGAGCAAATGCCATTTTAAAAAAAAAGGACTGAATTATAACTGTATTACAAATATTAACCATAAAGTAAAAGTTGAATTCTGGAAATTAATATAATGGACCATTATAGATAATTTAATGCTTAATGGTCTTGAATCTTAAATTAAAGTGAATTATAAAAAATACATCCAAAAACAACAAACAGTAAAAAGTCTGGCAGCAAAAACAGCCAAACACTTACTGTCATATTAAAGTTTTTAAAAAAAAACTTCATATATATTTTAAATACATTTACATATTTGCCGTACAGTATACCTTATATAGATATATTCTGCATACTTTCTATATTATATTTCTGTTTTAATACTCTTTCTCTGTTATACTATACTGTGTATATCCTTTGCATATATATATACACACACACACACACACACATAAACATTTTATATACATTTATATTTTTTATTTAAAAAAATGCAGCAATCTATTTTCACTAATGTGCAATACAAAAACCCTATGTGCAATATTAATAATAAGGTTTAATAGCAGCCATGTAAGTACTTTGTGTATATAATGTATGTATATTTATGTAAGAATGTAATTTATTTTTATTTTTTTATATGCAAATTTGTTTGAACCTTCTTTGTAACTCTGTATCTGAAGCTGCTGTGACGACTTAATTTCCCCACTACAGGAAGAATAAAGTTTAATCTTATATTTTAACTTAAACAAACAATTTAATCAGAATCAGAAAGATCTTTATTGTCATTACACTCGAATACAATGAAACTGGATGGCTTCTCTCCATGGATTGAGAAAAAAGGAATATATGTATATAAACCTATAAAACCACAATGTATAAAAAATAAAATAAATTATAAGACATAAATAGAAGCAGGAAAAGGCAAACGACAATTATAGCAATTTTTAAAAAAAGATATATGTTAGTTTGGCACATAAATTTTCAGGTTATTTTCAGATTAATACAAGTAGTTTAATAAATAAATTTTATTTACAGTTCTGTGCAAAATAAATATTTATGAAAGCAAACTCTAAGGGAGAGGGATATCTTGTTACTAAAGCTGTCCAAAAAAAAAAAAACTGAAACAAAATCATTTTTATTGCCAAGTAGGTTTTTATCCTTACATACAAGTACTTTGAATAAAAAACAGCAACATAAATACAAAATATGAAAAATAGCAAAAGTCAACATGCAAACAATATTTAAAAAATAAATAAACTACAGAGAAAGTTTGTAAAAAATAATAGGAGTTATTTAAATGAGTGAATTAAAATTACAACATTTCCCCTTAAAATGTAGTGAAATAGAAAACATGCATGTCCTCCCCATCGACTGTCCCTCTGGCTTTACAGTAATGACTGTGTGTGCTCCGCAGCGCCCCCCAGCGGCCTCCTCTCCTCCTCCAGCACCTCCTGCAGAGGATGAGCTCAGCTCGGCTGTCTGGCTGTTATTATGTCCGGGCGCCGCCAACACCCAAACACAGTGCGGCAAAAACAGTTGCGTGGCGCTCAGCTCCGTCTCTCTCTAATGACTGAGTCCGCTGCGAGAAACATGAGTCACGACTGAGGTCTGCAGGATGTCTTTTAAGGTAAAGCGACCTTCTCCTTCTCCATCATGCTCCATCATGCTCTGCACGCGTCCTGCAGGGCCTCGACGGGGAACCAGATCAGAACTGTTTCTGTTCCTCTGATTTATTTATTCTCAGGGTTTATTTAACGAAATGCTGTTTTAACTGTGAGCTGGAATTAAATACCCCAGTGGTTCCAGCTGGGTGTCAGTGTAATGGGCTATCATATGACCTACTTAAACATCACACATTACCGTGTGTAGAGTGTTCCTGAGTGCATGCACAGTTTAATGCAACATAGTTCTCTGAAAAGACTCCAGATTACTTTAGGTGTATCCAGGGACAATAAACGTGTTTGTTTGACTCTTTGCACCTGCAGGAGAAAGCAGAGCTGCTGTTTTTACTGGCTGCTCCTCTGTCACTGTGTAAGACTTTAATGGTGGTTCAAGGTTGTTGTGTGTATTTACCCTGCAGAAGGAAACACCCCTGGCTAATGCCGTGTTTTGGGCAGCAAGGAAGGGGAACCTGGCTCTGCTGCAGCTGCTGCTGAACAGCGGGCGTGTGGACGCAGACTGCAGAGACAGTGTACGGACGCTGCATGTCCCGGCTGCTCCCTGCACGCTTTAACCATAATCCAGCTGTGGTAGGGAGACAGAGAGCTTACCTCTGTGGCTGCATGTGTGTACCACCCAATCCGTGTTTTCATTCTCATCATAATAAAGGATGTTGAGTTGGCAAGTCTGCAGAAATTAGCAGTTTTTCAATCACCACATTTAAAGTGTTTTTCTGCAAGTCATCTGCAAAAAAAAGCTCACAGGCAGAATAGTTTCTGATTTATTGTTGCTGTGTTTTCTTTTCAGTATGGGACGACCGCACTGATGGTGGCGTCCTACAGCGGACACTATGAGTGTGCCAAAGAACTCATCATGCAAGGAGCCGACATCAACTTCCAGAGAGAGGTATGATGGGGAATAACTGGTGAGGCTGAAGAGACAATATGAGAATTTACAGGATTACAAACACACAAAAAGTCACTACTCCTGGCCAAAGTGTAGTCTGCCACTACAAACTGGTGTGTTACTGGGTTAATCCCTCTGTCCCCCTAAAATGTTACTTTACAACTGCATTGATGTTGTAGTCCATACGAACTAAATCAATTTTGCATATTTTAACCCTCTGAACCTCATGAAGCGTATCTTTTCTTTAAAAGATCGCCAAAAATACAAAGTTTATTGTATAAAGAAACTTTAAAAACACTGTGAAGACATGATTGATTCTGCTGAGACCAACGGTCACATGACAAATATTCACTGAAAATCTGTTTACACAGAGCAGAGAGGAGAGGACAGGAGAGGCTGTTTACACAGACCAGAGAGGAGAGGACAGGAGAGGCTGTTTACACAGAGCAGAGAGGAGAGACTGGAAACATGACAATACTTAGATTTGTTGAGACACAATTACATTTTCCAATATTCCTGACATGTGTTGGCAATTCTATTTTATACACATTTCTAAAACGTCATTTATCAAAGAAATTCAACTTTTTTCTGATTTCTGTCATTCTTACTGTGTTATTCTGCACAAAGACATGTTTGAGTTGTTCCCACTTCTAGCTCTCACTGTCAGAAAGTTCAAATTTAAACAATAATGCCTGTTTTTACACTTTCTGTCTCTGATAAATGGTGTATTTTTGGAGATCTTTCAAAGAAAAAGTAGGTTTCAGTCCTGCCGGGTTAGTTTCCTGTCTTTGTGCCATATTTAGTGTACAAAGAGTGGTATCGATTGGTATGCAAACATTTTCAGAAACAAATGAAAACAGAAGTATCCCTTTAATTGTTTGTGTTTGTTGCAGACAGGTTCTACGGCTCTGTTCTTCGCCTCCGAGCAGGGACACAATGACGTCGTCAAGCTGCTCTTTGAATTCGGTGCATCGACTGAATTCCAGACGAAGGTATGCAGCAGCAGGACATGAGCACTGGGAGTGATTCAGAGGCTTCATGCAGAGATAAGGAGACAGAAATGATGCTCAGGCTGCTTTTATTCCACCTCTGGAGGCTTTAGAGACGTTCTCTCTCTGACTACCAGCTGTTGTTCTCACTGCTGTCTCCTTTCTGTGTGTTTGTGTTTGCAGGACGGCGGCACAGCTCTGACTGTCGCCTCCCAGTACGGACACTCCAAGGTGGTGGAGACCCTCCTGAAGAACGGAGCCAACGTCCACGACCAGCTCCATGTGAGCCACAGCTTCTGGCTGATTTCATTAAAATGTTTCCTCTCGCTGTCACAGCCTCCGTCTGTCAGGAACATGACGGTTAGATGCACACATTGTCCCGGCAGCTGGAATCCAGCCGCTCAGGTTTCTGCTGAGTCAGACACAGCTGACATTTGGCAGGATTGTAGTCTGCCCTGAGGCACGCGGAAACAGCCCAGCTGCACATGCATATACTTATAGGCAGGTGCATATATGAAGAAAAAAAGCACCCAACCCTAAAAAAAATCTAACCAAAGGTTTCTCAGCTGTTTTTTACATAGTATTAAATGTCCTTCATAACATACTAAAAGTTTACCAAAGTCTGACCATTAGAAAGGTGTCATTTTCAAGATGGACAGGAAGCCTCCAACACTAGGCAAAGCCCTATGAGAAAGGAGAAATCTGTAATTACTGAAGGGAAACTGTAAAGTGTCTGTGGTGAAGGTGCTCATGCAGGAAGGCTCACTGGAACTGCACTGATCTTTGTGGTTGTAAATGTAGTAAATAATACGAGTGAAGCTAATAAAGTTCAATTAAATTTATGCATGTTATTAATTTTTCAGAATATATGCACCGTATATGGCCTATATTAACGAGTTGGACATGACGTAGATACATGGCCAAAATGAACATATCTATTTGATCAAATAATCAACTAGTGATATTCTCAATAGCTTTAAATGATTCCTTGACCCAGAAAATGTAGATTTTGACACCATGATTGATCTTCTAAGTGGCTTTGAAGATATATTGGTTCTCATAGATTTTATATGGTTTCAATCTCCGATCCACAATCTTGAGGAAGTGGCATCCATCAAAAATTGAAACTTATGGTGATAGAGCATGTGGAAAAAATGTGGAGCTTTTGTCCAATATGTTCCCTTTATTTAGCTCAGCCTCCTGACTAAATGGAGTAATGGTCATTTTAAAGACCTGGTGATTTTGAAAATTTCATTTGTTGGAGTCAAAAAATGGTAAACTTTCAGTATGTTTTTAAGTACATCTGATACTGAGAAACCTTTTGTTAGTATTTTTTTAGGGTTACACCATACTTGCACCTGACTATTATAAAATAGCCGTAATATATTCATGTTATGCATGCGCTTTTTGATTAGTTTCGAAGCTTTTCTGACAGTTTTCTGCAGGAGAGTGTGACCCTGCGTGAGCTGATTCTCAATGTTGCAGGATGGAGCCACCTCTCTGTTCCTCGCCGCCCAGGAGGGTCATGTGACTGTGATTCGTCAGCTGTTGTCATCTGGTGCCAAAGTTAACCAACCGAGGGAGGTAATGTCCTCCCTCATTAGCATTTTAACACATTTAAAGGACACAAAGTCACTTCTACAGCTCCTCTTCTCCTCCCTCAAGGTTATGTCTTGCCTCTAATATTCCTCTTTCCCTCTTTTTGTCTATTCATCCTCCTCCTCCGTGTGTTCTCCAGGACGGTACGGCCCCACTGTGGATGGCGGCCCAGATGGGTCACAATGAGGTGGTGAGGGTGCTGCTGCTGCGAGGTGCAGATCGAGACGCTGACAGACAAGTATGAAGTTATATTAGTATTACTTAACCCTCTGAACCCCAACGAGACGTTTCAGGGCGTTTTTTTGCTCTTTTTACATTTTCCTCAGTGTCCCATTGTATTTCACTGCAAAACATAAAATCTTTATCAATCTATAAGCAGCTCTATGGAATCAGCACAATCATGGCTAGAAGTGGAAACAACTCAAACATGTCTTTGTGCAGAATGACACAGTTAGAATGACAGAAATTTAGAAGAAAAAAAGAAAAAACGCAAGTTGAATTTCTCTGATAAATGATTTAGCTATTGTCATGTCTCCAGCCTCTCCTGTCCTCTCCTCTCTGCTCTGTGTAAACAGCCTATCCTGTCCTCTCCTATCTGCTCTGTGTAAACATCCTCTCCTGTCCTCTCCTCTCTGCTCTGTGTAAACAGATTTTCAGTGAACATTTGTCACGTGACCGTTGGTCTCAGCAGAATCAATCATGTCTTCAGTGTCTCTGAGGAGCAGAATTTAATGTTTTTAACAGAATATGGTTAGTGCAAACGCTTTATTCTAAATTACACATGTAGAATAAAGTTTAATAACCTATGATCCATTCAAGGATGTGAGAAAGTTCAAATTCTGATGATAATGCCTGTTTTTACAGTTTCTTTCTACGATAAACGGTTTATTTTTGCCGATCTTTTAAAGAAAACATGTTTCCAAACCGCTGTGTGTTCAGAGGGTTTTGGTTAAATCCAGAGAAAGTGTGTAAGAGGACCTTGAGTTGTTTGTTTTCTCTTGTTCCTTTACAGGACGGATCAACAGCATTATTCAAGGCGGCTTATAAAGGACACAACAGTGTCATTGAGGAGCTTCTCAAGTTTTCTCCTTCAGTCGGCCTTCTGAAGGTAGTTACAGGACGCTGCCAACGGGAAATATTCCCTGCTGAGTAATAGTAAAAGAATTATAAAAACACTAGATAAAAGCATTAATCAAATATGCAAATACTTTAATTATAAGAGAATTCAGAGCAGCTCTCTGTGTGTTTTCTGCAGAACGGCTCCACGGCTCTTCACGCTGCTGTTATGGGGGGAAATCTGCCGACTGTTCTGCTGCTGCTGGGAGCCAACGCCGACCCAGCACTCCCCAACAAGGTAAAAGATTATAAAGAGGAGATGATAAAATAATAAACTAACAGACAACATGAGCAGATAACTTCTTGTGTGTGTGTTTGCAGAATAATGAGCTCCCTGCAGATCTGACGCAGAGCGACCGCATCCTGAAGGCGTTACATCCCAAACTGTCTAACGGAGACAGCTGATGACTTCCTGCCTGTAAACACACTGAGGGAAATAAACAACAACAACAACAACAACAGTGTCAGACCTCCTCCAACATGTTTGTGGTGCTTTGCTGTCATATATTGAATAAACCTGGACGAACCTTGAGCATCACACTGCATCTGTCCTCAGTCCTCTCCTCTCTGTCCGTCTACAGTATAATGCATCTATTTTTATTTACCCCAGCTGTTGTAAGATTTCTATATATTTTGCACACTTTTTATTTGCCTTTTTAAATGGATGTAATAAAGTGTAAATTTGTTATTCAATCTACAGGTGGCAGTGCTCATGTTTATTTATTTACTGTGTGAGGTTGATTTTATTTTGAAAAGTCACAGACATCCTGCTTTATGATAAAACAATTATCAGATATTTTCATATTGTTGAAACAATGTGATTTAGTTATAATGATCAATATTCACTAGAGGTCAGTATTGTCACATCTACACCTGCAACTGATTTTTAATCAAACAATGAATCAGACTTTATTTGTACTTTTCATACAAATAAAACATAAAGTGATAACTGAGATTAAATGATATCAATAAACAAACAATTTTAAAAAACAAAATCATTTGATGGATAAAATGAATAATAAATAAAATAACGATAATACTTATTACACTTACTACACGATTGATCCCATTAGTAAGTAGTAATCAAAACATTTTGAATGTACAAAAATTAGAAGAAAAAAAAATTATTCATATTTTTATTATCATTATTATAAAAACCTAATTAAAGATAACACTAAAAATAAATACAGTAAATAATTAGGAAAAGAAAGAAAGAAAGCTTTGTTTAAAGCCAGACTAAAACAGTAAAAGACTAATTATTTTTTTAAATAAATACCAATAACAATTATTATTTTACTAAAATTATAATAAAAAATATCAATAATGAGCATTAGTTTTATTATCATTTTTATAAAACCTTTTTCTTCACAAAAAAAGTTAAATGTAGTAAATAATGATTAAGCTTTATTAATAATCAGCCTAAAACAGTTAAAGACAATAAATAATTAAACAGATAAAAATAAAATAAATTATTATTACCATCTTCATTATTATTATTATTATTATTATTATTATTATTATTATTATAAAACCAAATAAAGGAGAAATACAGGAAATAATTTGACAGATATACCAATAAATAAATACATAGAGAAATACAAATAAACAATAAAAAAAACATTATTATTATTATTATTATTATTATTATTATTACCCGACCAAGGTTTTATTTTCTATATCTTTGCAATAAATTAATTTCATCATTCAGTATTCCAGGTTTTCCTCAATCAACTTGTTTTTGATCATCATACATCCTAATTTTTTGTTTTCATTTCTGAATTTTTTAATAAAAACCCTTTTTGTATCACTACGCTTCTAATGCACATGGGTCAAAAATGTCATTATGGGGTATTGTGTGTATAATTTTAAGGAAAAATTAATTCAACCAATTTTGGAATAAGACTGTGACATAACAAAAATATGGAAAAAGTCAAACGTTGGGAATACCTTCCAGATACACTGTATGTGTGACAAAATGATACATAAACATGTGAAATATAATAAATATATGAGTGTTTGGCCCCTCTTACTGCTAAAGTAACTATGTGAAACAAATTACTATTATTATAGTATTAGGTCATTTAATTTTAAATCAAATTTGGCAAATGAGTCATTTTTGACCCATGTGTGTAAAATTGATGTGATAATACAAAAAAAAATGTCTTCATAAAGTATGAAATGAAAAATCGATATAATGATCGGTTGTAATAAAAAAAAAAAAGATAATCAAAGAATACTTGGACTATTCAATCATAAAATAAAGAAACACACAGCCAGCATGAAATAACATGGGGAATGAATACGGGTAATTTATGACCCATGTTGTGCATTAAAGGGTTAAACTAAATTCATAAAATATTTAAATGTGATAAAACGCGTTGCAGCTGTTTAAGAGGACAACAACATTGTCACGTGACCACCGCGGAAGTGACAGTCCGGTGTTTATTTGAGGCGGAAGAGTCGCAGCAGCTCCTCAGGAGGTTATTTATAGTTTCATAAACCAGGAGCCGCTAACAGAGAAATAAAAACAGTTTACAGCGAGTTTACAGTTTCATCTGAAGCGACACATCCGGAGCTGATGGCGGGAGGAAATCTACAGGTGAGACAAACTTTGTTACCTGCTTACATAACTGTGACGTCACGGGAGACTTTAAAAATACCGTCGACTTTAATTTAAGTTAAATAAAGAAATCAGAGTTTAAAAGTGTTAAAAGTCAGTTTAAATGGTTTTATTAGTGTGTTTGTAATCACTTATATGTCAGCTACAAGTTAATGAGAACATTTGGGTTGCCAGGTTGGGACAAAAATCCTCAGACTGGTTTTTACCCATTCAGAGTAATAATTATCATATTGAAATAAATAATAATATAAATAATAACAATAATAATAACTGTATGTTTGTAGCACTTTTCATACATAAAAAAACAGCTCAAAGTGCTTGAAAAGTGTGTCATTAGAAATAAAAACAATAAATAGGCTACATTTAGCAAAAAGCAAACATAAAAACATGATAAAAACATTAATGAAATATACTAACAGTTCAATTATTTATGGCAGAAAAATAAAATAAGTAAAAATTAATCAGATAAAATTGATTTAACTGATTGATTGATTTAATTGATTTTTAAAGAAGAGACTTTTTTTTAAAAAAATCCTTAATTTCAATCAACTGTCAACTTTAAGTCGCATTAATAAAATAAAAAAAAAGTAAAAGATATAATTCATTGATCATTCATTTTTAAAGAAGATACTTTAAAAAAAACTCAACTACAAGTTGATGAGAACATTTGGGTTGCCAGGTTGTGAAATAATTCCTCAGGCTGGTGTTTACCCATTCAGAGTAATAATAATAATTATTATTATTATTAAATATACAATTGAAGTAAAGTTATATTGTATTTATACTGCACTTTTATACTGTACTAGCATTTGATGCTACTTTCTAATTGTACTTCACTACATTTTATAGTGAAATATTGTACTTCTTACTTCACTACATTTATTTGACAGCTCTATATACGGGGCCTGGGCAAATTAATTAATTATTTGTATCAAAGTCTCAATATGAATGAGTGCAATATTTGTTAAAGGTTCAACATGTGCATTGGTGGAAGAAATATTCAGATCCTTTATTTCAGTAAAAGTACTAATACCACACTGTGAAAATACTCCAATACAAGTAAAAGTCCTGCATTTATTGTGTTTTTCTGTTTTTTATGTTAAATCTCAACCTCAAAAGTAACCAAAGCTGTCAGCTAAATGTAGTGAAGTAAAAAAATAATATATGCCTCTTAGATGCAGTGAAGTAGAAGCAAGTACTCTACATGAATATGTGTGATGTGAAGTGTTGCGGTGTGTTGTTACAGTGAGGTTTCCTCATCTCTTGTTTTCCAGAAAGCGATCGATCTGGCCAGCAAAGCTGCAGCCGAGGACAAAAACAAAAACTACGAGGAGGCGCTCAAACTTTACCAGAACGCCGTGCAGTACTTCCTCCATGTCATCAAATGTGAGTGTCTGATTTATCATAAGATCTTTGTGCTCTCTACATGCTGTTCTTTTTTTATTTTTTATTATCTTTTTATTTATTTTGTAAAATTTTAGTAATGTCACAGACAATCATGGAAATAAGGGAATAGAAAAAACAAACCAACAAAAACAGTACAAAACAAACAACAAAAATAAATAAAAAATACACCAAATTAAATCAAATCAGTCCATGGTCACAGTTCACAGTTCATCCTTTGTGAATGTTATATAAGCATGCCAAACCCTATTATGGTGTGGTAGTGTCAGAGGTCCATAAGCGGTCGCCATATCCTCCGGAAGCCATCCCCCTTATTCTTTAGGTCATATGTGCGTTGTTACAGTCTCAAAGTTTCATGTAGGATTTTCTACATGCTGTTGTAAAGATCTAAAGATGTGGCGTTGTGTTGCAGACGAGGCTCAGGGCGACCGAGCGACTCAGAGCATCAGAGCCAAGTGTGCCGACTACCTGGACCGAGCGGAGCAGCTGAAGGAATATCTGAAGAAGAAGGAGAACGCTCCTCCGGCCAAACCGGTCAAAGAGTCAGACGGGTGAGTCAGAGTCCGGCTGTTCAATGCTGAGGAGACTTTATACAGTTCTTATTTAACCCTCTGAAGCTTTTTCAGGGCATTTCCCTCACTGTGTCCTTGTTGTTCACTGCAATATATAAAATCTCTATAAAGTCCTGCAGCTCTATGGAATCAGCACAATCATGGCTAGAAATGGTGATAACTTAAACAAATGCAGGTGGAATTTCTCTGATGAATAATTTTTAAAAATTGGAATAAAATATAATTTATATATTAACACTTTTCCAGGTGTCACGGATATTGTTACAAACACGGAATGACCAAAAAAAAAAGACACAAAATGACAAAAAAAAGTTTTCTCCGCATATTGAAGTATTGTCATGCTTCCAGCCTCTCCTGTCCTCTCCTCTCTAAAACTTTTGCAGATCCAGATTTCTGAACATTAGGAAACTATGAGATCTGCATAAATCAAGTGTTTTTGCATACCATAAAACAAAATTAAATCACATTGAATAAATCACACAGTAAACTCTTTTAATTCCAGGAATGAGAGTGGTGATGGAGAAGACGCAGAGAAAAAGAAGTTCCAGAATCAGCTCTCAGGTGAACGACGCTCTCACTGTGTTGGATGAACTTTGAGGCTGATGCAGCAGTTAAATATGTTCATTATTTCATGTTTTATAAAATAATGAAGTATTTATTGAACCCGTGTCTCTTCAGGTGCCATCGTCATGGAGAAGCCAAACATTAAGTGGGACGACGTCGCCGGACTGGAAGGAGCCAAAGAAGCTTTAAAAGAAGCCGTCATCCTGCCCATCAAGTTCCCTCATCTGTTCCAAGGTACCAACAGCTTTAACCCTCTGAAACCAACATGTGTGAAGCAAATGTTTTCTTTAATGCTTCGCCAAAAATACACCGTTTATCGTAGAAAGAAACTGTTAAAACAGGCATTATCGTCAGTCCTTCTGACAGTCCTTATATGGATTATTATTATTATTATTATTATTATTATTATATACTTACATTACTTATTTAACTGTAAATTAAAAAATAATCCTTATATTTTGATATATGTTTGTGATTCTGTGAATTTTTTATTCACCAGAAAAGTAGATTCAAAAATTCTCTCTCTCTCTCCCTCTCTCTCTCTCTCTCTCTCTCTCTATCTATCTATCTATCTATCTATCTATCTATCTATCTATCTATCTATCTATCTATCTATATATATATATATATATATATATATATATTTATTCATTTATTTTTTTCCATGACGAATATCTTTGATTACCATTTGAAATTCTTTGTTAGTAACAGGGAAATTTTGGGATCTGAGAAATGAGAAAAGCAGAGAGGAGAGGACAGGAGAGGCTGGAAACATGATGATACTTCAATATGTGGAGAAAAGTTTATTTCAGTATTCATGACACTTGTGGGCACTTGTAAAATAGTTTATATATAAATTCCATTTTATTCCAGTTTTAAGAATAATTTTATCAGAGAAATTCAACTTGATTTCTGTCATTCTAACTGTGTTATTCTGCACAAAGACATGTTTGAGTTGTTCCCACTTCTAGCCATGATTGTGCTGATTCCATAGAGCTGCAGGACTTAGAGATTTATAGAGATTTTATATATTGCAGTGAAATAAAAGGACACAGAGAGGAGAATGTAAAAAGCAGAGAAACAGCTCGTTGGCGTTGAGAGTTAAACCTCCTGACAGTGAACAGTATTTAATAACTCCGTATGTGTTCTTGTAGGGAAGCGGACTCCTTGGCGAGGGATTCTTCTGTTCGGACCTCCCGGAACGGGGAAATCTTACCTCGCCAAGGCGGTGGCCACAGAAGCCAACAACTCCACCTTCTTCTCCATCTCGTCCTCCGACCTGGTGTCCAAGTGGCTCGGGGAGAGTGAGAAGTGAGGCCCGCTGTGTGTTCTCTGACTCCATGATTAAACTGCAACTGTTTCCTCACTCTCTCGTCTCTCCTCAGGTTGGTGAAGAATCTGTTCACTCTAGCCAGAGAACACCGGCCGTCCATCATCTTCATCGACGAGATCGATTCGCTCTGCGGCTCCAGGAGCGAGAACGAGAGCGAGGCGGCGAGACGGATCAAGACCGAGTTCCTGGTCCAGATGCAAGGTGAGAGAGGAGAGGAGCCGAGAGTCTGAAGCAGCTGTAGGTGGAGTTTCCTCTCAAAATACTGAGAATGCTTGCTGAGTCTCTGAAGAAAAATGCAGAAAGTCGCTGTGATGAATCAAAGCCTTTAGTTAGTTCATGCAGCACGGAGAGAAGTCCTCAGCGTTCTCTCCCGACCAAAGAAACTCCTACACTTATACACAGAAATTCAGTCTGACATGATCAAAAGGCTGGAGTTGGTTCCAGGTGAAGTTGTGACTTAATGTAATGAACATACAGGAACCAGATATTACAAACAGTGAGAGAAACTTCAAACAGGAAGTGGATTGGGAACGCAGCCAGTCAGATACTTATCTAGAGATGTTCTGATACCATTTTTTCCCTCCCGATTCCGATGCTTGTGCTGTGGGTATCGGCCAATACCGAGTATCGATCCCATACCAGTATGTTATAAAAAAAATATTATACTACACCTGCATGACTGTGATATGATTATCATTGTGGTAAGGCCTGGCTCAGGTTAAACCCTTTGTAAAACATGAATAAATACAGCAGATTCAAGTCATTTACTTTTACATTTATTTCTAAATAAGACAGTATACAAAACAGTAGTGCAACAGCAACTTAAATAAATTTAAAAAAAAGAACATTTTTGCCCTAAAAGCCTAAATTTGGTGCCTCTCGCAGATTTTAATGCCACTATTCCATCTTAATCATTGCATATTTTAGAGAATTATTGTAAAGGAGAATAAGGGTTCTTCTACGTTTTATTTAAGGCATCTTATTTTGACAGTCTTCTTGTAAATTCTGTGGTGGACTCTGCTAACACATCCATGTGGTCTTTTGAAAGCTACATGTGTTTGCTTTTATTTTGAAGGCGGGTCTAACACATTCTTACCTAAACGCTTTTCGTGTGTTAAATTTACACTCAAAGTCAGAACTTGAAAGTCGGAACTTGGAGCTCGGAACAACGTTGAAAATTCTGACATTCGTGTAGACCTTGAACGCACCATTAGCCACCGGACTCTCTTTGTGATACCATTACCTGGTATCGGATCGGTGCCTGGACTCCAGTACTTGCCGATACCGATGCTAGTATTTTCGGCAGTATCGGAGCAATTTCCGATACTGGTATCGGAATCGGAACATCTCTATACTTATCATGCAAATGGGTCAATGAGATGATCTAACCCAGTGTCAGTTGGTGTAACCAGTAATTTTCTTCCCATAAAAATCTAATTATATACAGGAAAATAAATGTGAACTAAAATGAGAAAAAAAAAAATACAAACCACGTTTACATTGCAACACTATTGTATATAACAATTTTTACATAATTTGTCAGAACTTTAGAAAAAATGGTCGTATTTGTGGTTGTCTGCTCATGTATCTGAGACAGGATTTAATTACTGTGCTGTAAATATTTATTGTTTTAAAATATCAAGAATATAATAATATTTTTCCACACAGCAGAACTCTGTGTGTTTATAACAAAGCTTTCTCCTGTCAGGTGTTGGGAACAACAACGAGGGAGTTTTGGTGCTTGGAGCCACAAACATACCGTGGACCCTGGACTCTGCCATCAGGAGGAGGTTGGTTTCTCTTCCCAGTAAAATAATGTAAAGGTTTGTAAACTGTAGAGAGCTTTTAAAATATGGAACAGAAGCCTTTATTGTCATGCGCTCCGCCCAGTCAGTGCATATAAAATATATGAAAAAGAAAGAAGCTAAATAAGATAATAAGGCGGTCTATATGGTCTGATAAAATGTATCAGACCACCTGTCAGAAAAACAAGAAAACATAAATATTTTGGAAATCTTTCAAATCTTGTTTAAAACTGAAATATTCTTGTTATTTATTCATCAAATAACAAAATGAATTCACCTTTTTATAGCCAGATTTGAGCCAGAAGTCAGAAATGAATCAACATTCAACCACTTAAACTCATTTTTCTGTTCAGGAATGCAAGTAAATAACTATATCCAAGAAATTAAAATGTGCCTTACTATTTTTTACAGTTTATTGGTGAAACCGTAAACAATAATATTTATATTTTAGCATTAAAAAATAATTTTGGTTAAAGAGCTCCCACATTCTGCTGTATTAACATTACAGAAACATAAAAAATGATTTTGGTAATTACTAATGCTGTTAATGTATATATATTCTTGAGAATTATTCTTTTCCTTTTTTTCAAATAAAGCTTTAACATGTTTCACAACAGAACAGTGACATTAGACATACATGTAACAATATAGGCATCATACAAAATAATTTAATTTGTATATTTCTTCGTATTTTGAAATATATATATATATATATATATATGCACATATATAAACACACACAATACAGCAGTATGTAACCAAAATTATATTTTTAATGCTAAAATACAATTATTATTGTTATCCATGATTTTTCAAATTTACTTATTACTTACTTATTTTACAAAAAACTGTAGAAATAGTAAAGCTCATTATTGTTTCTTGATTAAGAGTCAAATTTATATTTTTATTTGCCAAATAAATAACAATAACATTTTTAGTTTTAAACAAGCTTTTGAAAGATTTCTAAAATATTTATGTTTTCTTGTTTTAATGACAGGTGGTCTGATAAACTTGTAAATGTAAAAAAAAAAAACTTGTAATAAACTCAATCCCACATGTAGAAAATAAAATTTAATAGATAAAAATAAGGTGCAGGAGCTTAAAGAAAAAAGATGTTAAGATAGGTTCAGATGATAATTTTCAGAATTTAGATTTAAAATAATAGGAAACCTTTGTAATTGGGGAGAAATTTAAAACTGGTGCAAAATGTTCCGTTTTTAGTTGAAACTCCGGAGATCAACTGGGGTTTAATTCTTGTTTAACTCTGACGTCTCCAGAGAAGTTTTTAAGGGAAGATTTAAGGAGTGAAAACAGTCAGGATTTAAGAGGTGAAATGATTCTTTCTGGTTGATTGAGTCTTCTGTGTCTCTCTGAGGTTTGAGAAGAGGATCTACATCCCTCTGCCGCAGGAGCACGCCCGCTCCTTCATGTTCAAGCTCCACCTGGGCTCCACGCCCAGCCAGCTGACGGAGGCCGACTTCGTGGCTCTGGGGAAGAAGACGGACGGATACTCTGGAGCAGACGTCAGTATCATAGTGAGAGACGCTCTGATGCAGCCGGTCAGGAAGGTTCAGTCAGCCACACACTTCAAGAAGGTAAAAAAACACACAATTACTGTTCATCACAGCTTACTGTTACACACCATAGAAACAAAAATAATAAGAATACAGCAATTTTAGAGGGTTTTTCTTGTTTGTTTTTTCTACATTAAGTGCCACTAAAAAATGTTTAATTACAAATATGAATCATGAAATATAAGTTGAAATCTGTGTGTGTGTGTGTGTCTGTCTGTCTGTCTGTCTGTCTGTCTGTCTGTCTGTCTGTCTGTCTGTGTCTGTGTCTGTGTCTGTGTGTGTGTCTGTGTGTGTGTGTGTCCTGAACCAGCCTGAACAACCGCATGAATCTGTCAAACTGAGACACTAAAAAACATTTTCAGAATTAGTATATGATGTTTCTTCTCTCCCTCCACACTAACACACACTCATTAAGGTTCGTGGGTCGTTATGGACCGACCCGGACAAGGTGGTGGACGACCTGCTGACTCCGTGTTCTCCGGGGGATCCCGGCGCCGTGCCGATGACGTGGGTGGACGTCCCCGGGGAGAAACTCCTGGAGCCGGTGGTTTGCATGGTGAGAACAGACTCCCAGTGTAGTAATCAGATAACTAGAAAATTTCCTCTGGGGAAATTCTGAAAGGGCCACGGGGGCTACTGCCGGTGTGTGTACACAATGATGAGATTCTTCAGAGATTTCAAACTATGCCCTTTAACCTCAAAATGTGTGTGTGTGTGTGTGTGTGTGTGTGTGTGTGTGTGTGTGTGTGTGTGTGTACCTGTAATCACATCAAAGATCAAAGGCAATCAGATCAAAGCAATCAACAGAATTAACTGGCACCTGTTCGGGCACACTGACAGCAGAGACTGACGGACTGGAATTTCCGACTTCACTTTGAGCGTCCTGAGTTCTTCCTGAACGTCTACATATGGGGTTTTTTTTTTTCAGAAAAATGAAAAAATAGCTTTGTTAGAGCGATCTAAAAAAACTTTTTTCTTCCTTTTCCTTTCTTCCTTTCTTCCTTTTTTTAGAAATCTTCCTGCGTTTTTAATATGGGAGCCAATGAGGCTGTTGGTGCGTGTTGGTGGATCATCTGTGCATCCTACGCCCAAACTATAACTCTGACAGCTTTACCAGAGGATTGTGAGGGAGAAGACAAATTTTTCTACGTTTCTATGTATAAATTATTTCTGTAGAGTGGAATTTGCGGCCTGGAGCGCAGTTTTCAAATTTGTTTTTTGACAATTTATTCTCTCCTTCTACACTCTGGCGATGATGTCACACACTGTGATACGAACATTCCGTGCAATACACACCCATTATAATCTCCAAAAATGATCATGGTCATTGAACAGGGATTGATAAAAAACTATATGACCTATCGAAACGTGGACTAATACACCGATACACAAGACTTGTGTCTACTTTTTAAAGTTTAAATGGAGTCTCTAGGTGAAATTATGCCGGAGAAGTAGACGTTTAAAAGTCTCCAATTATTGTTCTTTTTCGCTCATTTTTTTTTCGGCCTTCCCATTCATTTCATTGCAAAATTTTGGGCAGTTTTTCGCGACTTATGCCCCGAGGCCCTAATAAAGCCAGCTGTGTGACCTGTGTGATGTCTCCCTGCAGGAGGACATGCTGAGGTCTCTGAGCAGCACCAAGCCCACGGTGAACCAGCAGGACCTGGACAAGCTCCAGAAGTTCACTGAGGACTTTGGTCAAGAAGGTTAATAATACTCACTCTGCTCATCAATACGACTGCAACTAACAAACATGTTCACTGACATTTATACTATTTTATTCATCTTCTGTGTCAAACTGTCAAAAATTTGTGGAAAAATCACAGGTTACTGGAGCCAAACGCTCCTTAATCTGATTAGTGGCCAAAGTAAATATTTCTTACAGATTTATAGGAACAGAAAACTGGAAAATCAACTTGATTAATCAATGATCAGAACATTAACCCTCCGAACCCTCTGAAACATGTTTTCTTTAAAAGATCAAAAATACACAATTTATCGTAGAAAGAAACTGTAAAAACGGGCATTATCGCCGAATTTGGACTTTCTGACGGTCCTTGAACAGATCATAGGTTACGCAGAAAGTTTCTGTTAGAAAAAGTGACCAAAACGAGGCTTAAAATAGTGATATTTCTGTCAGAATCTTTATTCTACATGTGCCATTTAAAACACTTGGAAAATGTTTTTTTCCTCTTTTTTTTCTGATTTCTGTCATTCTAACTGTGTTATTCAGCACAAAGACAAGTTTGAGTTGTTCCCACTTCTAGCCATGATTGTTTTTGATTCCATAGAGCTGCAGGACTTATAGATTTATATAGGTTTTATATATTGCAGTGAAATACAAGGATAGAGAGGAAAATGTAAAAAGAGCAAAAAAGTCCCTGAAACTGCTAGTTGGGGTTCAGAGGGTTAATTAATTACATTAGACAATCAATGAATCAGCTGTTTCAGCACTTATGTGTCGTGTTTACATCTGCACTCTTGTAACGTTTTCTATTTACTTTCTTTATTATTTTTACTATAGTTGAAACCAGAAGTTTACATACACTATATAAAAAGACACATATGCTTTTTTTCTCACTGTCTGACATGAAATCAGACAATCACTTTTCCTGTTTTAGGTCCGTTAGGATTTTTTTAGACAATTTTTTATTACTTTCTTCAAAGTCAGAAGTTTACATACACTAACAGTATTATGCCTTGAAACAATTTGGGAAAGCCCAGATGATGCTGTCATGTCTTTGGAAGCTTCTGATAGGTTTATTGACAACATTAGAGTTAATTCGAGACACACCTGTGGATGTATTTTAGAGCACACCTGACACACACTGCTTCTTTGTGTGACATCATGGGAAAGTCAAAAGAAATCAACCAAAATATCAGGAAGAGAATTGTGGACTTGCACAAGTCTGGTTCATCCTTGGGTGCAATTTCCAGATGCCTAAAGGTGCCATATTCATCTGTTCAAATAATTATACCCAAGTATAAACACCATGGTAATGTCCAGCCATCATACCGCTCAGGAAGGAGACGGGTTCTGTGTCCCAGAGATGAACGTGCTTTGGTCCAAAATGTGCATATCAACCCAAGAACAAAAGCAAAAGACCTTGTGAAGATGCTGGCTGAAGCTGGTAAGAGTGCGTCATTATCCAGAGTGAAACGAGTCCTGAGACATGGGCTGAAAGGCCACTCTGCCAGGAAGAAGACATTACTACAAAAGAAACATAAAAAAAGACAGATTACAGTTTTGTCAGACCAAAAATTAAGGTCTTTGTCCCTGTGTGCATTTGCAAACTGTAATCTGTCGTTTTTATGTTTCTTTTGGAGTAATGTCTTCTTCCTGGCAGAGTGGCCTTTCAGCCCATGTCTTCGTACTCGTTTCACTCTGAATAATGACACACTCTTACCAGCTTCAGCCAGCATCTTCACAAGATCTTTTGCTTTTGTTCTTGGGTTGATATGCACATTTTGGACCAAAGCACGTTCATCTCTGGGACACAGAACACGTCTCCTTCCTGAGCGGTATGATGGCTGGACATTCCCATGGTGTTTATACTTGGGTATAATTATTTGAACAGATGAATGTGGCACCTTCAGGCATCTGGAAATTGCACCCAAGGATGAACCAGACTTGTGCAAGTCCACAATTCTCTTCCTGATATTTTGGTTGATTTCTTTTGACTTTCCCATGATGTCACACAAAGAAGCAGTGTGTTTCAGGTGTGACTTAAAATACATCTACAGGTGTGTCTCGAATTAACTCTAATGTTGTCAATAAACCTATCAGAAGCTTCCAGAGACATGACAGCATCATCTGGGCTTTCCCAAATTGTTTCAAGGCATGATAATGTTAGTGTATGTAAACTTCTGACTTTGAAGAAAGTAATAAAAAATTGTCTAAAAAAATCCTTCTCTCATTATTCTGGCATTTAGTAAATAGAAATAATTTTGGTAATCCTAACGGACCTAAAACAGGAAAAGTGATTGTCTGATTTCATGTCAGACAGTGAGAAAAAAAGCATATGTGTCTTTTAATATAGTGTATGTAAACTTCTGGTTTCAACTGTATATTACTTTTGCATGTCCCAAAAAAAAAGAGATATTTACTTGTTTCAAAGAAAACTTTACCACCATCACTGTTCTTCAGTATGAAGGTTGGAAGCTGATGCTACATTTTCAACACTACATAACTCTAATATATGATATTGCACCTAAAAAAAATCAGTTTCTAGGTCAGCTTTTATAAATGGGAATGTTTGCTGTAAAATGTAAAACTTGCTTGTTTTCTTCTCATAAGTCATCTCTGAATCTGGCTTTTATTGGCATAAATTGGCTTCCATAAAATGTAAATACATTTTACTGGTTGCGTTATTTTCTCTATTTTACAAATTTTCCTTTATCTTCATAAGGATCTTTGGGGTTTTTTATTGAGTTCCTGAATTTTTCTACAAAGCAAATATTGCACAATAATGCCTTTGCATGTCTGTGCATGCATTTCTACTCTTTGTTTTTTACTGTACGTTCTGAATTACTTCTATAATATATAATATATTGTGTCTAAGAGTTTCTGTGGCGGTTTAAAGTTACTGACTGGTGACATAAATAAACTTGTTGCACTTTTGTTGTATCTCTACAACGTGTTCTGTGAATAAAAAGGTCTCAGGGTTAATAAACAAACAACACCAAGAGTCTTTATTAACTTTGCCAATATATATTTAATTGTTAAAATACATCTCTTAGTCATAACTGTACTCTAAATGATCAGAATATAATTAGTGCATTAGATATTAGAGGAATACAACTGCTTGATTATTTTCACATCTTTAAACACTTGAACTGTAGAAAAATCACATCAATGTTACACACAAGCTGACCATCTGGAGTCTTTAACATCGCTGTTAGTGCTTAATACAGATATGAAAGTGTGCACAAATGCATTCATAAATAACATGAAAACTGGAGAATTTTGACATCATTTGGAGTGAAAAATAAAACTGCAGGCCGACTGAAATGTAACTAACTCTAAATAAACTGATCAGCCTGATTAGTATGTGTCGAAACCAAAATTCAAACACGTTCCAAATGAAATAAAAAGTATTATTCAACAGCTGCCAATGAACAAAAGATCATAGATAATGCTTATTACACATATGAGGAGCGACGTCCCTTTTCACTTCAAAGCACATGGTGGAAATGCCGGCGTTTCCTCGCTCACAGACGTTTTCGTGGTGGCGACATCACCACACAACCAGAACCCTCTCATGTACCTTATAATGCTACAATATGAGTTATTATTGCTGTTCATCCTCAGCCCGCCTCCACCACAAATAACCCGAGGAGCCGAGGAAACAAAGACGTGTAAAACAAGTCCAGCAGCACACAGAAAACAAACACAAGAAAAACTTATGGCTATTTAGATAATTCTGCAAATATACAGAAGGAATGTGCTCCATGAAACCCAACAGGCAGGACCTGAAATGTACAGTACAGAAAAGGAGTATTGTGTTTCCTGACGCTTAAATAACTCTTAAAAAGTGAGTATTTTTTGGTTAAGAATATTCAGACAAGAGAAAGTGCTAACAGTGTTTACTGTGTGTATAATATATTTATATATATATACACAGGATCATCTCAATACATTAGAATATGATGAAAAGTCTATTTCCAGTAGTTCAAATCAACCAAGTATTGAGTCATATAGATGGACATACTTTTCAGAGGCCAACATTTCCATAATAAACAGATTTTTTAAATTTGGTCTTTTGTAATATTACATTTTTTTTGAGACACTGAATTTAAGGTCTTCATTAAATGTAAGCCATAATCATTATAATTAGAAGAAATTAAATAAATGAAGACATGAAATGTTTCATTTTGTGTGTAAGGCATCTATATAATGTGTTATTTCACATTTTTGAATTGAATTACTGACATAAATAAACTTTTCTATCATATTTAAATTGATTAAATTAAATTGAGATGCACCTGTAGAACACGTAGGGAGTAAATCGCTGCTCATCACAATCATGCTTCGTAGATGGAAAGTAGCCCAACAGACTGTTTGACTCCTGTGACGGCGCAGAGAAGAAGCCGAGCGCTGCTAATACAGGACACACACACACACACACACACACACACAGCAGTTAAAACATTAGAAGACGGAGAAGAGCGAGCCAAGCGCCAGGCCAGTGGCAGCTCCGGCGAGCATCCCCAATGCCACGTCCCCTCCGTCCTCACGCTGCCGCTCCCGGATCACCACGTGGTTGACTCCTGGAGCAGCGTAGCCACCTGCAGCAGCAACCAGACAACATTCAGGTCTGCAGGTAAGGAGTTTAAACTTTTCTTCTATTTTTATAATAATAACAACATTTATTTATATAGCACCTTTTAAAAACAGCAGTTTACAAAGTGCTTGGACAGAGAGCAGTTAATCACAAGGAGAATGATGCCATGAGGCTAAAAACAATTCTCACATTAAAAGAAAAACAAGAGACAGAGCAGGAACAAACACAAGACATTCTCAGATACACAGAAAATGAACGGGAAAAGGAGTAAAAAAAAGTAAAAAGTGAAGAAGTAAAAAGGAGTGGTGAGATAGATGGCAGATAGACGGCATTACAAGTCTATAAAAGTGGGTTTTAAGAAGTGATTTAACCCTCTATGGTACACATTATGATGCCAGTTAGGAAAAAAAGTGGGGTCGACTAAATGAACATTATCTGAAGAAATTTTATAATTATTTTTTTGGTGGAAGTTTTTGGGGTTTGTTGCCCGTAGGCAACATTGTACCATTAGTGAAAAAGAGTTTTTTAAATTAATTTTAACATTATTTATTTAATAAACGTGTAAAAGATTCAGTAGCTTCAACGGTACAATACATAACATTTTAAATTTTAAAACATTATGAAAGGAACTTTTTTAACCGGTTTCTTGTCTGAATGTTGTCATTGTACCATCAAACCAACGACCCATTGAAATGAATGTCTAAGTGTATGAAACTATCAAAAATAAAGATTCACCTATCAGTAGGAATAGATTTTTTCCAGATCGAAAAGGGCCAGCAAATTACATTTTTTGTTGTTTTTAAAATATTTTTTGGGCATTTTATAGCTTTATTGATAGTAGACAGATATGCAGAGTCGAGGGGGGAGACAGAGGGGAAGACATGCGGGAAAGGGCTCCAAGCCGGATTCAAACCCGGGCCGCCTGCTTACGAGGGCTGAGCCTCTGTGGTATGCGCTCTACCAGGTGTGCCACCTGGAATGCCCCAGGAAATTACGTTTTGAGTGATTTTTGTGGCACAAAATGGCAAAGCTGTTTACTTTGGAAAAGCCTACAAAAAGGGTTTCAGTATGGCCTCCTGGAGGTCATGTGACAAATGAAAGCATTGCTATTAGTTCCCTATACTCTTCCCTCTTTTTTAAAGTATCGCATCACTCAAAAAGATATCGGGGCGCTCTGGTGGAGAAAGCCTGGTCTGGTTTTCAGTTTTGACTTTGGAGCGGTCAGAAGGACCCAAAGATCTGAGGATGCGGGTCGGCTCGTATGGAGTTAATAATAATAATGTTAAATAGCTAGGAGCCAGACCTCAAACAGCTTTGTGAATCAGTGATCAGTAAAATCTGAAAATCAATCCTAAAACCAACAGGGAGCCAGTGAAGAGAAGCTAAAATCGGGGTGATGTAATGTCATCTGTTAGAACCAGTAAGAAGCCGAGGTGCTGCAAGCTGCTACGTTTGTGCTGAAAATGTTACTTTTGTTTACCTTGGTACTGATAGGGATAGGCCACAGCGTAGGGCTGCCCGTCAGCAGAGTAGACAATCTGAGTAGCGTGAGGTGGAGGAGCAACATACTCTCCATACGGACCCGGAGCATAGACCTGCTGGAGAATGACAAAAAAAAAAAAGAGCATAAAGACTCCTCTGTAATCACAAACCCATAACATTACTAAACAGTCTTTGCATTCAGTGTTAATTTAATACATTTTTAATCATACACAGACTGTTTGTCTTTACCTGAGGTGGGGGAGCGTATTCTGAGTAGGGGGGAGGAGCTGACGCCATCGCTTCCTGTGCAAAGCCGATCTGAGGTGTAGCCACCACCTAAAAATAGATGCACCATGACAGAGTTGTTGTTTCATGAGCTCAGCCTGCCTGACAGTATTCAAATAATATTCTCTAACAGTTTAGGTTGCAGTTTATTTATTGAATAAGACAGATAAAGTTATACCTACAGGTTTGACAAAAACATTTTTTTTATGGTTTTGGTAAACAAAAAGTAATTTGGCCCTGTCTTATTCACTATTTACATTAACAATATATCAAATTATAACACACATCTTTATGCAGATGACACAATTTTGCAGTGTTTTACTAACGCTACACACTCCGGCAGTACAAACCTTTGAAGTTTATTTATGTCAGTAATTCAATTCACAAAGGTGAAATAACACATTATATAGATCCATTACACACAAAATGAAACATTTCATGTCTTCATTTATTTCATTTCTTCTAATTATAATGATTATGGCTTAATGAAGACCTAAAATCGAGTGTCTCTGTAATATTTCTTATTACTAATATATTTTTTAAATTATTATTATTTTTAATATTCTAATGTTTAAAATGGAAATGTTGGCCTCTGAAAACTATGTCCATCTATATGACTCAATACTTGATTGGGGCTGTTTGACTTGAACTACTGGAAATTGACTAATTTATTGAGATGCTCCTGTAAATATATGATTTTCTCTAGAGCCAGAAATATTGCAGACAACATTTTGGACATAACCTCTCTGACTGGATGCTGGACTGTCTCAGAGTATAAATATTTCTGTATCTGGATCAGAAAATTACATTTGAATGTCACATTGACACACTGGCCTGCAACCTACAACTGAAAATTGGATATTTGTGCAGACACAGACACAATTTTCCCCCCAGGATTGGTAGGAAACGGATAATTGAGGCCGTCTTCTGTCTGTTTAGGTTTGTGGTGATGTTATCTACAGACACGCCTCTGCCTCCACTCTCAGACCGCTTGATTCAGTTTATCAGTCCACGCTAACATTAAAGAGTTACTTTATTTATAAAGCTCTTAGTAGCAACATGCCATATGCATGTTTAACTTCTTTTTTTATTAAACTGGTCTCATAGCCATTATTCCAGACGCTCTAGTGATCTGCTAATACTTGAAGTTTAGCATGTAAACACAAAATTTTGGAAAATGCTTTTAGTTTTTCTGCTGCACCCATGAAAAACATTCAAACTAAACACAAATGTACTTACAGGTCGATTTTAAACCACGATTACAAACTATTCTGGGCTTGAATGTACCAGTTTTTAACTGTTGTCGACTTTTGTTTGTTTTCTTGTTAACTTCAATGTGTGTATGATTTTTTGTAATTCTACCTCATCATTGTTGAAAATGAAAGCTCAATAATTTCTTGAGATTAAATAAATGTTTAAAAATTGAATTAAAGACAAAGCAGAAACTCACAGCATTGATTCTGGCGTCCTGAAGTGCCATGGTCCACGCCCTGCAACACAAAGTCATGATATCTCAGATGTTAAATATCTGTAAATGTAAACACAGTAACAATCCATGCAATTGATATGATGACTCAGCGTGTGTGTGTGTGTGTGTGTGTGTGTTGTCTTACAGAGCATCATCTGCACTGTCTGCACACAGACTGATGACCCGTCCGTCCCTGCACACGATCTGCAGCAGGGCGTCTCGGTTCTTCCCCTCCGGTGGGTTCAGCTCTGAGGAGCAAAAAGAGACGAAACACATATTTAAACATGAACATAAATTAAGAGTTTAAGTGTGAAGCAGCGACACACTGATGCAGCCGGGAACCTTGGCATGCAGCCGAGCTCCGGATGTTAATGCAGTCGACCCTCATGTGGATGTCGTCCTCCATGTCACGCCGCTGCTGATCGTTGTAGAACACAAGCCGTCCATCAGCCCACAAGTCAAACCAGTTTCTCTTCCACCGGCGCAGTATGGTACCTGTAAGGAAAACATAACAGTCAATCATACAGGATATCACACAGCATCTTTAACCTTTTAGCCTTTATTACAGGGCTGGGCGATATGGACCAAAAGTCATATCCTGATATATTTAGGCTGGATATCGATATACAATATATATCCCGATATTTTTATCGCAAAGTGAGAGCAAATGTTCAGTCAAAGTCAAAGCCAAATATGACATGTCACAAGTAGTTTTATTGAAACCGTTTATTTAAGTGAACATAAATACTGTATAACAGGAGTACCTTTTTTCTTTTTTTTTCTTTTGAAATCAAAGCTCCATAAAGTGCACATTTAAATAGCAAAAAATCTTGAGAAAAATAGCCTATGAAATAAAATAGGCCAATCTTTTTCTGAAATAAATATATTTATATGAGAACAGAATAACGTACATTACAAAAGTACTAAATATGACAAACACTAGTAAGGGCAGCATTAATATATATAAAGAAAGAAAAAACAATTGAACTATATCGATATGCGATATGGTCTAATTCTATATCACATTTAAAAATATACCTGTATCTTTTATAGCGATATATCGCCCAGCCCTACTTTATAACAGCATATATTATAGTATACGGACTATGTCTGTCTACTTACTTTGTCGATGGAGCCAACCACTCTTTACCATAGCCATCTTTCACCTAAAACAATAACACACATATGTATATATACACACACATATTCAGGGTCTGTCAATAATGACACATGATCAGCTGGTGACTGGGCGTGAGCGGCATAGCCAAACAAACCTCGTGACTCTTAGCACCATTAGCATAGGTCTACAATGATATTTACAGAAATAAGTAGAAAAGAATACAAAGCGTGAGCACATCGGTCGTTTTCGCAGATACAGGTTACTCTTCCTTACAGTATAAGATATAAATATTATAACGACTTTTGTTAGTCAATTACAACACCAGCAGAAGCTAATAATAGATAACTGTCACTGCCGTACGTGTCACTTTTTGTTCAACCCTCTGAAAACAAGCGATCTGAGTGAAAAGTATGTTTTATGTAGAAGAAAATCATTATCTTGGGAATCTGAACATTCAAAGAGTCCTTGAACTGATCATGTGTTACGAACGTTTCCGTTAGAAAAAAGTAACCAAAACAAAGCTTAAAATAGTGACATTTCTGTCTTAATCAATTTATTCTACATGTGTCATTATAAACGTGTCCTAAAATAACCCATGATTCGCTACCAGTTAATATTCGGGCAGCTGTTTTGGTTCTGAGCTAACGAGCTAACTTAACGGTAACAGATAATGGCTTCATGTAACAACAGGCCAGCTGTCACTTAGCCATCCTCATGTCTTATTAATACGATCTGCACCAGAGAGATAATGTCCAATATTGATCCCATAACGTGAAAGACCACAACAGCGTAGCTTAATCACAAGTTTAGCTAGCTTTGATGCCAAACGCAGTCGAAGTTACCTCGCGTTAACTAACGTTTAGACAACAACACTGGTCTTTATAACCCAGCATAAAAGCTCATTATCGGTAAAAGAAGACTGTTTTTTACTTACTTGATTATTTTAGTAATTTTAGTTTTATGAACAGATGAAGGCTTTGATGGGACACACGAACGGAAGTGAGATAAACAAAAAACAACAACGATGCCCTCCTCGGTGTCAAAAAGCGTTTTTCAACCCAGTTTAGTTTAAGAAACTGCGCCCACTTCCGTGTGACGAGGGCCAACGGTATGCTGTGATTGGCTCGTACTTGCTTTGCCTTAACGGTCATATATGTCTATGTTAACGGTACACTGGTGTTACGGATTAACGGGTGACCGTGTCATCTGGTGACTTCCAGTTGAATACAGGTGCATCTCAATAAATTAGAATATCATATAAAAGTTACACATATCACATTGTATAGATCCATTACACACAGAATGAAACTTTTCATGTCTTCATTTATTTAAATTATTCTAATTATAATGATTATGGCTTACATTTAATGAAGACCTAACATTCACTGTCTCAAAAAAATGTAATATTACAAAAGACCAATTTTGAAAAGTATGTTTAATATGGAAATGTTGTTTGTTCTTTACTTTGAATGTTTGTAATAACGATGATTGACAATAAAAAATAGATAAAATAAATAAAATTAGTTACCCTTAGCCCCGCCCACAGCGCATCCTCATTGCCCCGTTCAGTCTCTTTGGAGAGGGAGGCGTTTGTTTTGAATGACGTCACCCACCAGCTGACTGTTGGAAAGTGAACCGCAGCAGCAAGGGGCGGGCATTCGTTCACACAAACTCACACAGGCAGAAAAAGTTGTCTCCTCCTGTGTTGCAGCTCCCGAGAGTGCATGGTGTCGTGGAGGGAAACTGATTCTGCGTGACTGCAGCAGAGAGCGTCGTTTCATTTTAAGCTACCGCCCAGAGACTGCAGGCTGCACCTCCGAGCCATCGACCGACGGGCGACCCGGGGTGATTAAACAAGCCCCCACAACTCTCCGGCCAACAGTTTGAGAGCTAACAGAAGGAGCTAATCGGCTAACCCGAAATGGCGACGGCTATATACTTGGAACATTACCTTGACAGTGAGTATCTGGGGGGGCACTGTACTAGTGTTAACATTTTGAACATCTTACGACTGTTTGGGGTTTAGTTTTACTGTGTCGAATACTTTTTTTGCTTGGTGGATGACTGACAGATAGTACAGTGCGTTAGCAGCTAGCCGTTAGCTCCGGAGCTAACTCTCTGATTAGCATCGCCGTCGGTTGTATTAAGTTGGATAAACTCTACATGTATTATGTTTGACTATTTCAAGAAGAAACTAAATGTGATCATAAATTGAACAAATGTCTAATATTTAACGGAGTTTGTAGGTTTGTAGGTAGCGATAGCTGTCACAGAAGCTAACTAGTTGACCTAGCAACTAGCAGTGGTTTTGTAAGGTTGATTTAAATGCTATCGTCATATTTAATGTTATAACGTTTTTAATGATGCCCATGTTTGGACTAATGTGGGTTTGTTCAGAGGATGGCAGGCACCATGCATTAACAACCTGTTGATAACCGCGTTTCCCGTAAGCAGTTACGCGCCGGGGCGGGGTGTTAGAAGTGCGTCACATATGTAATGTTACGGACCAAGCACAGTAATCCCTATAGCTTGATTTACACTACATATATATATATACATATATATACAATGAGAATATTAATAATACCAAAGTAAAAAAATATTTTTTTTTAAAAGCACAGACATCCTATAAAAAATAAGAAAAGAAAATATCCAAATATTTTAATAAAAAAAAAATGAAATCAGAGACATCCCATAAATAATACAATTTAAAAAAAGTAAAATTAGTAAATAATATACAATAATAGAAAAAAAAATGCAAATAAGAAAAGTTAAATATGTAAATCATTTTACTAAAAAATAGAGTTCCCATAAAAAATAATCCAATGAAAAAAACAAATAAGAATAGTAAAATAATTAAAAGCAGAGATATCCTATAAAAGTCATAAAATGAAAAATAAAATAACTAAATAGTAAAAAAAAAAAATAGCGAAGACATCCCATAAAAATGGTAAAATAAAAAATACAAATAAGAAAAGTAAAATAAGTAAATTATTTTTAAAAAGCAGATACATCCCAAACCAGATGCTTTAAAAAGAAAAAGAACATTTCTGTATTTCTGTACATTCAATTTTTTTCAGTGTTTGTATATATACTTTTTAATCAATCTTATTATTTAATGATTATTATAATTGTTAGTATATATCTGTATGTCTAATTATTTCTAACCTGTTTTACCTCTTGGTACAGGTTGAAGCCTCTGGTGTTCGCTCACTGCAAATTGATGAGATTTAAGAAAGCGTTTCCTCAGTTCTTGCTTTTAATTGTTATTGAATGCTGTTCTTATAACCACTATTAATACTATTATGCTGTAATTTCCCAGCTTGGCATAAATAAAGTCTATCTATCTATCTATCTATCTATCTATCTATTTATTATGAAGTAATTTATTGCTTGGTTTGTGGGTGGTGAAGTGTTAGTGATGGAAAGCCTGTCCCTTGGTCTCCCTACTCCTAATGTTGGTTTTCTCTCTAGGTATTGAAAACCTTCCATGTGAGCTGCAGAGAAACTTCACTTTGATGCGGGACCTGGACAATAGGACTGAAGGTAATCATTTAATCTCATCAAGTTTTTATCATACAAATGAAATATGGATTAAAAGCCCCTACTCACACATGGTCTACCTGCACAAGTGTTAAATTACATTATATTCTGTCTCATTAGAGAATAATCTCAGGTGAGTTTTGATTGATTGCATCATCCTGACATTAATGAAGTTTGGTGACTTCATATTATTAATTTGAAAATTAAATATATTGTTTTTGTACAGTTTTCAATTAAATATATGCAAAAAAAAGGAGTAGCAAATTATGACATCCTGATTTTATTTACATTTTAGACAACCATAATGTTTTTTTCCAGCACTGTAATAATCATTTTGTTATGCAGAAAAGAAAGGAGAGATCGACAAACTGGCTGAAGAGTACATAGCGAAGGTGAAGAACCTGGCCTCAGAGCAGAGAGTGGAACACCTGCAGAAGATCCAGAACGCCTACAGCAAGTGCAAAGAGTTCAGCGACGACAAAGTCCAGCTCGCCATGCAGACGTACGAAATGGTGGGTCATAAACAGACTTACTGGTGTTTGTGTTACTTATCAATAGTTAACATTAAGGCTACAACTGATTATTTTAACAATTGATTAATCTGTCGATCATTTTTCAGATTAATAGGTGAGATTTTTTTTTAAATACAAAAAGCATTAATTTCCAACCCTTTGTTCCAAAAACAGAACTGACCGTGCAAAAAACCTAACAGGATTTGTTTGAACGTTAGAAGTTTTTCTCTACACTTCACTCACAGACGCACACACTCAAACTCCTACACTCAGACACACACAAACACACATCCATCCACTCCCAAGTTCACTTGAAGCTTATTCATTCATTTATAACCATCACTGTAGTAAGTGCAAGTTCAGTTCATTTATACACCACATTTAAACACAGCTTAAGATGACCAAGTGCTATAAAATAACATGAATGAAATAAAAAAGTACAACACACACAAATATATTATATATAATATTGTCAACAATAACCGATGTGGGACAAAGCATAATATATACATGACAACAGATTGAAAAATTAATAGGCCAAAAAGGCGAGTGAATAAAAGTAGGATTCTGTAGTGACTTACCCTGCTGTTGAACTCCCTCCCTCCTCATCAAGGACTCCAACATGGATCCGTTTTACGTGTTGAATCACCACCGTGGTGCTTCTGTGCCAATCCATCTCGTTTTTGCATATTTGGAAATCAACACACCTTTTCTGTTTGGTTACTGTGAAATACTTACACACGTTGGATGACTTCGGTCTTACTCCGTCTGGTCTTTCTTCTTTCTGTCTCTCAGATGGTCTTTCCTTTTTTGTTTTTGCTCCGTTTTGCTCTGCTCCGCTCAACTCAACTTTTTTTAAATATATATACGCAAACATCTCCACGACTTATTGAGTGGTGTAATAATCGCGCGACACAATGAATCAATAGTGAAATTTGTTGCCAACACTTTTAGTAATCGAATTTTATCGATTTGTTGTTGCATCCCTAGTTAACATATGTTCTTAATTTGCAAATGAAACCCCACCTGTTGTCAGTGTCTGATCTCCGTGAAATGCATTCTCTTCAGGTGGACAAACACATCCGCAGGCTGGACGCAGATCTGGCGCGGTTTGAGAACGAGCTGAAGGAGAAACTGGAAGTGAGCGGCTACGAAAGCACAGAGGGAAGAGCGGTGAAAAGTGAGTTGGGTAACTGTGGACAGACTTTCATCAATAAGACAAACTGGACTGAAGTACATCTATAAATGTAAATATTTTCCACAGAGGGAGAGGCCCGGGGGCTGAGAGACAAGCGAGCCTCCAGAGGAAGAGCAAGGAAAGGTTCTGATGAAGATTCTCCCAAAAAGAAAAAGATAAAGAACAGGTATGTCTGGGCTGCTGGATCAGACCAGTTAAGGTTTTGCAGCTTCCAGAATTTACACTACACATTTTTTTCAGACCAGAAAATCTGTCAGTCATGTTTATTTCTGATCTTGCTCCATGTATTATGTTGGACTCTAGCCCAGACTTGAGTGACGCTCTGCTGCCGATGCAGCCATCAGACGTCTTGGACATGCCGGTCGACCCCAATGAGCCGACATACTGCCTCTGCCACCAGGTGTCATATGGAGAAATGATTGGATGTGATAATCCAGATGTAGGTTTTCAGTTTATCTTTCTAGACAAAATTATATTTCACATGTTTCTTTACCAGTAGAACCAGTTTGAGTGGAAGATTCTGAACAATAATGTTGTTTTTCATCCCTCAGTGTCCGATCGAATGGTTCCACTTTGCTTGTGTTGATCTCACCTCGAAACCCAAAGGAAAATGGTAAGAACTTTTAATTAGTTCAAAGGATGTTAATTATGTCATTACCCCAACAAGCTGTTTCAGGGAGTTTTTTTGCTCTTTTTAGATTTTACTCACTTTGGCCTTGTAATATATATATGTAATATATATATATATATATATATATATATATATATATATATATATATATATATATATATATATATATATATATATATATATATATTCCACGACTGACGAGAAGTTCAAATTCCAACAATAACGCCTGTTTTTACAGTTTCTTTGTACAATAAACTATATTTTTGGCAACTTTTTAAAGAAAACATACTTTTTAAGTTGCTGTAGTTCAGAGGGTTAATATAACACATACCTCCTGACTTTCCTCAGTGTCTAAAAATCTTTTTTTTCTCCTCTCAAATCTCAGGTTTTGTCCGAGGTGTACCCAAGACAAGAAGAAGAAATGAGATTTCTTACCATCAGAAATACCTTACTAATAATGTATGTATTTTGGATGTAGTTTAATAGTGTAATATATATTTCAGTTCCTATAACTCTCCATATACATGTCGGGTCATACAGCTTTCTTTAAAGGCCTAATCCAGATTTTGAGTATCACCGTTATCTCCCCGATTACCGATCAGAAAGTCCTTCCTTTCAAGTCATAGTGTATATATTGTCATTACTAATAGAAATCTTGGATTGTGGCTTTAGCATACTTGAAATATCAATTTTATAAAGAACTATTTTTTAAACGAATGAAAAGCCTGCTGAGAATTTACAATTTCAAACACCTTAAATCCTTAAAACCAAGTTTTGCTGGTAAAAGGAATGATGTGTCAGACTTTCAGTTACCTACCTCCTTAGGGAAATACATCAGCACTGCATACATGACTGCAATGATACCAGTGTAAAATTAATGTTTAGATTATCTTAAACCAAACAAGCAAAGCAATGTAAACTCATTGATTATTTTCAACAACAACGAAAAAGCGACATTTTTGAATGTATTGTGGTACTAAAGGTCAGTCAGTCAGTGTCTCTCTGAATGAGGTATTTACGCACTTTGAATGAAATTTTCCCCTCAAGAGGTTTGATACTGCAGGCGTGGTTTTATGATATAGTTTATCTCCTTTAAAACTTTGCCATCGCTTTTATGGAAATATATACGTATATATATATGTTTTGTATGATAACAATATTTTGTGGAGTTTGTTTTTTTCCAAAGATATATATGTTGTATTGCTTATTACTTATTGGTGTACGCTCAAATTTTATTTAATAGGATTTTAGAATCTTCTTTCATACTCGACTGTGAATATCACTCACCTAGGTGTAAGCCACAAATAAAAAGAGCCAAAGTCTTTGTATTTTGTAAAATTCAGTATTTTATAACAAATAAATATTCACTATTACATTCATGCCTGACTTCATTCATTGTAGTTTGAAATGGAACATGAGATGTGTGTTTAAAATGACTATTTCAAGACCAATAGTTGTAAGTGGGTAATGCTTGTACCTGCTGTCTTTATTGTTGTTGTCTGGGAATTAATACTGTAACGTCTTTCTGTTGAGATTCGCCTCACAGCTTTACGCAAAAATCTAAACAACTGCGATTAAAATTTCCCATTGAAAATAACGGGCAATCAGGGTGAGACAAGCTCAGAAACACCTCACTTTGGGGATGTGCCAATTCGCTATACTTTAACATTAAAAAATGATTGAGTTTTTGGTTTTTACATTATCACAGTTTACCTTTAATGCTGTTTTCAGAGCGTCTCAGAGTTTATAATGGGTGTGTATTGGACGGAATGTTCAGAGCTAGAGTGGATGATGTCATAGCTCGAGTTGAGAGAGGCTGGGAAATGATCTGACATTTTTCTGAAAAACCTGTTTTGGTTCCCACAACTTTCACTCTTCATAAATCATTTCTAGGGCAGATTGTAGAGAAATGTATGCTCTTCACAGACAGCCTACTCTGGAATCAGTCGGATGTACAGATTTGTCTCAGTGAGCCTGAGTGTGACAGCAACTCCAACCAACTGTCCATAGAGACTAATGCTAACCTCTTTTTTACTAGACGTGAAACTTACATCAACATGTCCAGCAGAGACTTTTCTTGCTGATGATACTAATATTTTGTTGTGAGGACTCACAGTTTTTGATAAAACAAGTAGTTTGAGAGGTGTGAGGCCAGGCCTCCACAATAAATATATATTTTTTACAGTATGTCGGGTGGTTTACAGTCTGAAAGAAAAGATTGTAGAACAGAGTTTTAAAATCCATCATCAGACTCTTCATCCCAGCTGCACTTTTCTTGTGTGGTCTTGGTGAAATCCACCTCCACATCATAAACAAAGTCAGGGTCGTCTTTGTGCTTTCGGTTCTTTTCGAACAGTCCGTCCATTTGGCCCTTTTTGCGAGCCAGCTCGTCGTCGTCCAGTTTGTTGAGGTCTTGGTCGGGGTCCAGGCGGAACGAGTCCAGGCTGTGCTCCAGGCTGAGGCCTTGCATGTGATCTCTCAGGATGATGTGAAGCTTCTCCAGCTGGCCCTGAGACACATTCTCCAGGTAGTCTCTGTGTCGAGGGTGGTTCTTCAGCCTCTCTGCAGCCATGCTGTAGTCTGAAGGACAACACATCAGGAATTGAAACAGCTCTTTGGCAGTCTACTGGGTCAGATAAACTCTGTTCCTCCACCCTCAGTGAGCATCATGTTGCCTTTAAGTATCTTTCAGGTATAGTGCACACATGTTATATGTGGCAATTTTGTATTATTTTCACAAGACTCCAGAATGACCCAGTGTGTTTGTGGTTATTAAGGTATATATATCATGATGTAAACTGACATAATGAATGTCTATGATGGCCCCAGAATTAGTTAAAAATAAAGGACCCTTCTTAAAGCCTGTATCCTTGTAATTTACTCAGTGCTTTAATTGTGCATATTCCCAGAAAAAGGGATAAAGATAATATTCCTTCACTGGGCCCAGATTTTATTTTATTTATTTATTTTGCTACAGCCATGTTGACTAATTTTCTGGTTTTTATTTTTATTTTTTAGGTCTACAAACTTTATTTTAACATGTTTTCACATCAGAACACTGACATTTGAAAAATATATAATTTAGGCATCAAAAAAAGAAAGAAAAAGGAAACTATGGGATAAAGGTAATATTCTTTCACTGGGCCTAGATTTAATTACATTTTATTTATATGTTTTTGCTACGGCCATGTTGACTGGTTTTCTGATATTTTAGGACTGACATTTTATTTCTTAATTAATGTTTTACTTGTAATTTTGATTATCCTGGCTTAGAGATAATGAAATTACAAGAAAATCAGGTTTGAAATATTTCACTCTATGTGTAATGAATCTATTTAATATAGGAGTTTCACTTTCTGAAATAATTGACAAATAATATTGAACTTTTTCCACGATATTCTAATTTTTTGAGATGTACCTGTATATGGGTATAATATGGTGCTGGGAGATCCCTGTTGTTTACATCTAATAATAATAATTAGTAGTTAGTTAACAGGTTCTGTGCCTGTATGAGAAGCAGAATAATTGCTGTCCTACCGGAGTATTTAGAGAAGTTGCGGACAGGGATGACTCTTTTCCGAACATGTTTATTTTCCTTCTCCTCATAGATTAAAACCACAGCAGGAGGACTGAACTGAACTCCGCAGCGCTTCGCCTCGAAACTCATCTTCAGTTGGTGTTCTTACGTCTGCAGCAGCCCAGTGTCCACTAATCTCCACTTAAAATTCAGCTATTAAACATTTTAACCGCAGTTATTAATAATAATTAATATATTTCACATTTGACCAGCGAGATCCAGCTGATCCGCTTTAACGTTGTCTGGCAGCCGAACGTTAGGCGGTCTCGAACCTTGCTGTGTTCGCTGAAGCCTTTCTATAATTAGTCAAAAATAAGTTGAACTCCTGTATTTTACTCACGATGAAAATTATTATTAATGACAGGTTATGTGATCGGTCTGCTTAAAATACATAATTTTGGTTTATAACTTAGTCACAATTCCAATTTTTCTTTTCTTTTAAGTCAGGCGCTGCCCTGGCTTCCCCAGAACTACGAAGGGGTCCTTCAGCATTCTTTTCCGTAAACAATTTGAAAGCGAGCAGCGAGAGTCAAAACAGCGTCCGGATAAATATAATGTATAAATAAAGGATATTTAGGCTGTTAAAAGACTGATTTAGTTCACCTTTACTAACTGAATGTATTTTCTACTTTTTTCTGTGTGGGCTTGTTTATCAACATGTCATTGCTTCATCGGAAACGGTAAGTTTAGGATAAATCTAGCTAGTTAAACGAATAAACACTGATTAGTTTTGTGTTTTTGTTAGTTTTGGTGTCACTGCAATATATATATATATATACATACAGTCCTGTAGTTATATGGAAGCAGCACATTTATGGCTAAAAGTGTAAAAATAAAATAAAGAAAAAACAAAAGTTGAGAAAGAAAAATGTAAATGTTTTCTCCACATATTGTACATATTGAAGGATTGTCATGTTTCCAGCCTCTCCTGTCCTCTCCTCTCTGCTCTGTGTAAACAGCCTCTCCTGTCCTCTCCTCTCTGCTCTGTGTAAACAGATTTTCAGTGAATATTTGTCACATGACTGTTTTTAAATGAGACATGTAGAATAAAGCGATTCTGACAGAAATATAACATTTTTAAGCTTTGTTTTGGTCACTTTTTCTAAAGGAAACTTTCATAACCTATGATCTGTTTAACTGTTCCACTGTCAGAAAGTTCAAATGACGATAATGCCTTTTTTTCAGTTTCTTTCTATAAACACTGTATTTTTGTATTTTTGGCGATTCACTAAAGAAAAAAGAAATGTGATGGGGTTCAGAGGGTTAAAACTCCAAGTATTTTGTATTGGTCTCCTAGAAATGACTTTACTGTACAGAAATTTAAAATTAAATTTCTTGTCTACCAAAATCTTTATTTGATTTTTAATATAAGCTTGCATGTTCCCAATAAACCCATTTTTGTGGCCCCCTCGTCTTTTTCAGTGCTTTATCAGAACTAACAAATAATTAATTAAATGTATATTATAACAGCTTTAACTAAAGTGCTCTGAATGATACAACCTTAATATCTCTGTAGATGAGAAGAACGAGAACCACTGTGATCTTCTGAAACGGCAGCTTGAATCCTCACTAGTTTCAGTGGAGATCATCAAGAAAGGTTTCCACAGGTATTAACAAACATCAAACAATAATCCTCTAAAGGGCTCCTAGTGACTGTAATGAGTAAATGATTCCTGATGTGTTTCAGGGAGCTGGTGACCTCTGTTCAGCTCAGCCCAGATGTGCTCAGTGGGCTCAGAGTCCTGCTGGTCCATCAATGGCCCAGAGGGGTCTATGTAGACCCGTACCAGCTCGCATCCCTGAGACAGCAAATGGATTGGCAGGTAAGACTGACAACTTTTATTTATATTAAGCAACTGGGACGAAACATAATACATCTGTGGAAATAATTATTACAAACCACATTCATGTACACTATGTATCAGTGTTGTAGTCAAGACCAGTTAAACCGAGACCAAGTCAATACCAAGACCACAGTGTATCGAGACCAAGACAAGACCAAGAATTTGAGGGGGTCCAGAACGAGACAAGACCAAGACTTTGAGGGGTCGAGAACGAGACAAGACCAAGACTTTGAGGGGTCGAGACTGAGACAAGACCAAGACTTTGAGGGGTCGAGAACAAGACAAGACCAAGACTTTGACGGGTCGAGACTGAGACAAGACCAAGACCGAGGCAGGGCGAGACCGAGTCAAGACCAGGAACAGTCCCAGCCGTCTCCATTAGCGTTGCTTTGCAGAATTTACAAGCTGCTGTGTTTTGTTTTTTGTAGTTGTGCACAAAAAATCTTTGTGGTTCATGTAAACAAATTTTATTACAGATGAGTTGGCTGACATCTTCTCACGGCCTCTTCTCCTGTCAAGCAATACGCAGTAATGATATTAACAACTAAATCCAAAAATGCACAGTTGTGGTCTTGGCCGGTCTTGAAATAAAATCCAGAGTCCGCTTCGTCCGAGACCGAGACAAGACCGAGTAAAAATGCTGTCGATTCTGAGACAAGACCGAGACCTTCAAAAAGTGGTCTCAAGACCAGTCTCAAGACCCCTTTTTTACCTGATAAAGTCTTTATGCACACAAATGAAATGTCCACAGTTAATGCCATTTATTATTGCTTCTCAAAAAAAATGTTTACTTTCCTCTAAAGACAAATCGGAATCAAATTTATCGGCCAAGCATGCATACACAAACATGGAATTGGACTCCAGTTAACATGATCCCAAGGTACAGTAGTGTGATATAGTGCAAATTGTGGTGAGATTTAAGTAGTATTTACTTAAAAAGTCTGCATAATTTACAACAAGTATGTACAATAAAAAACAGAGTGCAAAGTGCACAGATGCATGGAGGTCAGGGGTTATTGTACAGCAGGTTTTCTGACACTCTGACTGTTAGGTATTCATGTTCCTGAGAAGGAAACAGCTACAAGTCTCAGATGGAGGGCAGTTATTTTTCCCGCAGCAAAATAAACCTCTAATTTATAAACTTTATACCATTCGTGCACTCAGTAAAATGTTTCCCTATCCCGGACATCTCACAAGCAAACAATCATACACAGGTGCTTTTATTAACTCATTACCTCTGAACATGTAATAAGCGCTCTTCTCTGCAAAGTTTTGGGAGGTTCAAGCAAATAAAATGGCTCTTACATTGTATTTTTATAATAATTTATTAATGTATATATTCCTCTCTGTAAGATATTACTTGATTCAGCCATTGATCTGGAGCTGCCCGCTCACAAGACTACAGGATTTGTCAGCTATGTGTTTCCTGCTGATGGACCGACTCCCAGAACACTGAAGGTAACGATTCCTGTCCACAGTCGATACCACGAGCCGTCTGCTGCTGGAGAAACATTCACATCCATCCATATCGAAGCTCCAGAGCTGCTGCTGCGCACCGAACAATGTGAGAACAAATTTATTTCGTAGTGATGTGAATCTCTCTTCTCAGAAACTATAAAAAAAGTGTTAAAATATATAGATTTTAATTATGTTATTCAGCTTCTTACATTCAGCTATTCGCAGTATCATTTTAAACAAAATTAGTACCTGGGGTGTTTTGTTTTTAAAGAGGAAAAAAAAATAATAATAATAATATACATCATACCCATATATATGTATGTATATATATATGTGTGTGTGTGTGTGTGTGTTTCAGTTTCAGTGTATAATTTTTCCAAAATGCACCGATGTGAAAAAAACTTCTTTACAAAACATATTATGCAGAAAATGATGCTTGGAGTGATTTATAAATGGTCTCACAGATCTATTTATTTCATTTGAATTTTTTATTTAAATGGTCAGCAATCGATTCATACATAGTTATATTTAGCTATTTATTTTATCCTTCTTTTAAAAAATCTTTATTTTCTCAGTTTTCAATCCTAAACTTGGTTGACAACGTAACAAATTGTATGCATAATGTTTATTAATGTACAGTATAATAGTATTAAATATTTTTTTTTAAGTTATTTAAGAAGTATTGGTATCTCTATCAACTTGGTCTCAAAATGTATATATTGGTCAGGCTCGAAATTTAAAAAAAATATATTTTCTTTTATTTATAGTGGAACTAATATCCCCATAACTGGTTAAAATGTGGTTAAAACAACAACTTGACTGAGTCATTTGCTGTTAGTTGTTGAGACAGAAAATGAATTGATTGTCTTGATCTAAACTTCTTTCTTCTTGCAGGTCGTCAGTTCGACAGTTTATCACGTCACACTGTGGTGGACGCTCCATGCACTGCTGACAACTCCAGCTCATGTCAGTGGGTTAAACTCCAGCCTCAGCAGGTGGTTCTTCTATAAATCTTCTTAAAATCTTAAAAATGTCCATCTTTTTTATAACTCTTGATAATCATCTATTGCTCCTTTTGTTTCATCACTCAAACAATATCTTGTGTCCTGCAGGAGCGAGTCCCGCTGAGTGTCCAGGTTCCGGTGGGTGACGGGTCTTTAGTGGCTCCTGTGTGTGCAGGAACTCTCCTCGTCACGATGCTCTGCTGCGTCTCTCTGTCCAGACACATGTGGAAACATCGAACCATTTAACTGTGATGGTCAACACACTGGATCTCTCCTAAAGTCATACCAGTTCTGTCTGATATCAGGATCATTCTAGCATCATTATGATCAAAGTTATCAACATAAAAAAGTACAGCACATAAAATATCAGTTCAATCCAGATAAAACAGCTTTATTTCCCAGAGAACACAAGAAGACGACACTTATTTATTTAAACACTTAACTCATGAATGTCCGTGGCCACAGGTCATGTCAGACTGTCCCATATCACTGCTGTTAACAAAACTTTACACTCTAAATAATAAAAAATCAAAAGATCTCCCTTCTTGCTGTTTCTTTTATCTTGACGTTGTTCACTGTGCAGTTAAACATTGTAGAGTGTGTAGACTGAGCACAGTGTGTAGGTTGATGTAGATGGTTGTTGTTATAACAGAAATGTGTAAAAGTAAAATCCATTTTTCCCCAAATTGACTCAAATCGAAATGACTGTGAGCAGCATAACTGAATAATATGGAAAATTAAAATGAATTTAATTTGACCACATTGTTTACCCTCTTATGTTTATCAGCGAAAACTTACATTATTCAAAGCCACAAAACTTTACTTTAAATTAGGGCTGGGCGATATATCGATATAAAACATATATCGATATATTTTAAAATGTGATATGGAATTAAACCATTATTCAAGATATTTTTCATTTAAATGTGAACTTTATAAAACTTTGTTGTTTTTTTTAAAAGGTACTCCTATTAAAAAAAAATCGATATTCAGCCTAAATAGTATATTGGGATATGACTTTTGTCCATATCGCCCAGCTTTACTTTAAATAAGATAATCCTTTATTAGTCGATGTTCAGCAGCAAAGGGGATAGTGCAATAACAAGAGGCATCAATAAAATGCAAGATATCAGTAAACAGTAAAAAATTAAATAAAGAAAAAAGTAGAATCAGTGAATTCTTTTATTCAAAGCACTTTGCAAACACTGTTTTTAAAGGTGCTATATAAATAAAGGTATTATTATCATAGATTAAACAGTGCATTCTTGTCAATTTAAATATGTCAGGCTGAATCATTTGGAATCATGTATATAACAAGACATCTTAAATATTTACTTTTATAAAATGGTTCAGTCGTAAAAACACCAGATTTTAACTAAAGCCTCAATGAAGAACTGTTACAAGCTAATATATAACATGTATATATAGGATACTGTATTTTTTCCCAACTGTAAAGCTATCTAAAGGGGGAAATTAATGGTTGTTTTTGTGTTTTTAGAGCTCTATGTACGAGCTTTTTTTAAACTGAGGATTGCCAGTGTCCCATATCCCTGCTGCAAACAATATTTATACTCTAAATAATAAATAACTAATGATCTCCTTTCTTGTTGGGTGTGTTTGCTCTGTGGTGACTGATATTTGTCATGTTGAACAACTGATATTTCTCATCTTGTTTGACAAGTACATTAGGGTGTTTAACCAGCCTCTTTACATATCGTAACATTAATGCTCATGATACTTGTCATGTCATGTTTCTGACAGGTCATTTATTTCTCTTATGTTACATAATTTACACACAGTGTTATTACTATGCAAATAGATATGCCATCCTTTGTTACATCCTTTTTGAGTGAAATTATACACTTTTGGTGAAGTTTTTTATGTTTCCTGCAAGACTTGAAAGAACGACTTAGGCGATTATTTAAACAGGGTGACGATATTATCACTGTTGAACTACATTGCCTAAAATGCTTTTCGACCCTGTTTAACCTCTAACTTCCAGACATTTTACACATATTTAACAGAGCTAATAATAACTAATGCTGGTGAATAGAGGTGTTTTATAGCTTTAGAGCTGAGCTTAGTGTTCAGACTGACTCCTCTAATAATCTCAACTGAAACTGCTCTGTTGTCTGTGACAGAAGCCTTAAAAGAAGCAAGAACAGCAGCAAAGTCCTCAGTTCTCATTCTTCTTGACTTGTCAGCTGCGTTTGACACAGTTAACCATCACATCCTCCTCTCTACTCTCTCTAAAAAGGCATCTCTGGCTTGGCTCTGTCCTGGTTTGATTCCTACCTGAAAGGACGCTCATTCAGTGTATCCTGGCATGGACAGTTGTCTACTTTGCATTGCCTCACCACAGGGGTTCCCCAGGGCTCAGTGCTGGGACCCCTGCTATTCGCTATCTACACCACCTCTCTGGGTCAGGTTATCCGCTCACATGGCTTTTCCTATCACTGCTATGCAGATGACACTCAGCTCTATCTGTCATTTCCTCCTGATGACCCATCGGTCTCTGCATGGGTCTCTGACTGCCTCTCTGACATAGCCACTTGGATGAAGGCACATCACCTCCAGCTGAACCTCTCAAAAACTGAACTGCTGGTCCTCCCTGCTAAACCCACAATACACCACAACATCAACATCAAGATTGACTCCCTGTGTCTTGCCCCCACCAAGGTGGTGCGAAACTTAGGGGTGATGATTGATGACCAACTCACCTTTTCCAGTCATGTCGCCTCAGTTGCCCGGTCTTGCCACTTTGCACTTTACAACATCAGAAAAATCAGACCTTACCTAACTCAACATGCCACTCAACTCTTGACACAAGCTGTTGTCATCTCAAAACTTGACTACTGTAACGCCTTCCTGACAGGCCTGCCAGCCTGCACAATAAAACCACTTCAGATGATCCAGAACGCGGCAGCGCGCCTGGTCTACAACCAGCCAAAAAGGTCACATGTCACACCGCTTCTCATTGAGCTCCACTGGCTACCTGTTGCAGCCCGCATCAAATTAAAATCTCTAATGCTGGCCTACAAAGTTGTCTCCGGTACTGCTCCTACCTACCTGAACGCCCTAATTCAGACATATGCAACCTCATGACCGTTGCGCTCTTCCAATGAACGGCGCCTGGCTCTGCCCCCCGTTGGTCCAAGACAATCCAGACTCTTTGCATTTCTTGTTCCCCGCTGGTGGAACACACTACCAGTTCCAACCAGAGCAGGGGTGTCCCTCTCTACCTTTAAAAAACTCCTGAAGACCCAGCTCTTCAGAGAGCATCTTCTCTCCTAGCACCACACGATAATTCTACTCCTCAAAGAATTGTCACTAGCACTTATTGATGCACTAATAGCTCTTATTGCACTATACCTTGATTGTTTGCTTTTACTCTTCCTGTAAGTCGCTTTGGATGAAAGCGTCTGCTAAATGACTAAATGTAAATGTAAATGTAATAATAACTAATGCTGGTGAATAGAGGTGTTTTATAGCTTTAGAGCTGAGCTTAGTGTTCAGACCATAGACATATATAAGAAAGGCTTTATATAGTGTGTGTATATATATATATATATATATATATATATATATATATATATATATATATATATATATATATATTTATATAAAGCCTTTCTTATATATATATATCTATGGTCTGAACACTACTAATCTTAGTTCTAAAGCTATAAAACACCTTTATTCACCAGCATTAGTAATAATTAGAGTTAGTCTGAACCATATATATATTTATATATATGTATAAATATATATATGGTTCAGACTAACTCCTCTCATTCATTGGGCTGGGTCGGTCGGTAGTTCCGCTTCCCTTCCGCCATAGCGGTATCCTCCCCGGGCCGCACAGAAATAAGAAAAGTTGCTCTGTAAATAGTTGTAGCCACGTTTTTTCCAACTCATCTGTACGCGGTGTACCACCAGATGCCCCGAGTCACGGAAGAAGTACTTTTAACGGATTTACAGACGTTTTCGAGGCGGAGCGGCCGGGAGAGAAGTCCTGCTCAAGTTTAACGGTTGAGGAGTCTCCGGTGAGCCCGTCCGTTACCCCGGTAACACACCTCACCTACCGGGGAGTTAGCTGCCGTTATACCGCTCTCTAAACTACTGCTAATTAGCCCAAAACCAACCCTAAACTTTGCTTCTCAGACTTGTTAGCATTAGCTTGAGGCTAGCATTAGCTTAGCTTGTCGTGCTAATGTTAGCTTAGCACACTTGTTGGCCGAGAAGTAGTTGATGCTAGCGCCAGTTAGCATGCTAGCCGCCCCTAAACTCCGGTTCTCAGACTTGTTAGCACTAGCTTGAGGCTAGCATTAGCTTAGCTTGTCATGCTAATGTTAGATTAGCACACTTGTTTGCCGAGAAGTAGTTCATGCTAGCGTCAGTTAGCATGCTAGCCGCCCCTGTTGTTACTCATTTGAAGGGCATTTTTAGAGTGAAATAGACGGAAATGCAGTTTTATACAGGAAAATAATAACCTGTTGACACTTTTTGGCCTAATAAGAAGCAGTGAGGTGTGAAGATGTTCATTTCTGTGCTAATTTGTAGTGGGAGAACTTGCTTTATTGTTTTATCCTCATCTTGTTTGCTTTGTTTTTAGGCTTCATATGACACAGAAAAATACGACTTTGCTCCAAAAAAATATGATTTCAACAATTCTAATAGTGTTATAATTTCAGAGGGGAATTAGTTGACCCAAAATAAGCTGTGGTCCCTGTTTTTATCTCCCATCTCCTTTCAGTTAACTTTCAGTGTTAAACTCTCACCACATTTTTAGTAAACGTCAGATAGATATCGACAAATGATTTGGTTCAGTTCAATAAGTTTACATCTAATGAGCCTTTAACTTGTACTTTAACCCTCTGAACCCCAACAAGCAGATTAAGTTTTTTTTGCTCTTTGTACATTTTCCTCACTGTGTGTTTGTATTTCACTGCAATATATACAATCTATATAAATCTATAAGTCCTGCAGCCCTATGGAATCAACAACTCAAACATGTCTTTGTGCAGAATAACAGTTAAAATGACATAAATAGAAAAAAAGAAAAACAAGTTGAATGTCTTTGATAATTATTGGGGGAAAATATTGTACATATTGAAGTATTGTCATGTTTCCAGCCTCTGCTCTGTGTAAGCAGCCTCTCCTGTCCTCTCCTCTCTGCTCTGTGTAAACAGCCTCTCCTGTCCTCTTCTCTCTGCTCTGTATAAACAGATTTTCAGTGAATATTTGTCACATGACTGTTGGTCTCTGAGGAGCAGAATTTAATGTTTTTAACAGGATGATTAGTGCAAACGCTTTATTTTAAATGACACATGTAGAATAAAGAGATTCTGACACAAATTTTAAGCTTTGTGTTGGTCACTTATTCTAACAGAAACCTTTGTAATTTATGATCCGTTCAAGGACTGTCGGAAAGTTCAAAGTTCGATGATAGTGCCTGTTTCTACTAGCCTGGGTATACCCAGACTGCCTTGCGCGCTCGAATTTGATTTCGAACCTCCAGGCAGTCTGGCAACTAGGCGATTTCGCTAGCCCTGTTTTAGGGATCCAATCACAGAGCGGGGAGGGACGGTGAGACGATGACGCGTACTACTCGGCACTTGGAAGCTTTCCGGATCCAACATGGCTGCTGCAGACGCGAAACTCTCTTTAGCTGTAGATGGTGTTTTAAATAGTTTAGAGTGAAAGTTGAAAGGCGAAAGGTCTCTCGGCAGCTCCGCTGTCCCCCGGCTCGGAGCCAGATCACCGGTAGTGGGGCTATTAGCGCCGCACGGGCGGTTTCTGCGGCTCGTTGCGCCGAGCCGGTGAGACCGCCGGTCACCACCGGTGATCTCGCTCCGAATCGGGGGACAGCGGAGCCCCCAGAGACCCGCAGCAGCTTGTTTGTTGCCCATAAAATCAGTGGATGTGTGTGGCTGAATGACATGAGGGGGAATAAAGCGTGAAAATAAATAATCTTGCAGAAAGCGAGAACTGGAGAAGCAAAGCAGCAGCAACACTCTCTCACAGACACACACACAACAAACATCCATCTCTGTTGCTCTACTACGTCATCTGGTATAACTGATCTGATTGGCTAAGAGCTACCTACGACGCTTTGATAGACATTCTAAGCGCCCAATAAACGGCTCCGGAGGATCGTAAACCACACCTCCTCTACGGAGAAATGCATTGAAGGTGTCCAGACCTAATCTCCAATGAGATTTGGTCTGGTGTTAGCCAGGCTATGTTTCTACAGTTTCTTTCTACAATAAATGGTGTGTTTTGCGTGATCTTTTAAAGAAAACACACATTTCAAACCCTGTGAAAAAACTTTTTATGTCTAGGGTTTCCCTCCATACTACTCAGTATTTCCTGCCCTACACTATTGTGACCTGGGTTTTCTAATAATATACTACTCAGTTTCAGTAATGAGTGCCACTAAGTTGTTTCCCAGTGGAGAGAGAGGTTTTTCTGATTATATATCGCCACACTCTGCTGTATTAATAACCCTGTCATAATTTGTTAATGGGCTTACAAATGTCTGATTCCCTTCCAGGTACCTCGACGGTGCTTCCGTCCTCTTCCGCTGTCTTTTTCGGCTCATCCTCCCGTAGCGCATGAGCACGCCCGTGCCTCATGCTGGTGTGAGCGTTGCCTCGCACCCTCTGTTTGTCGTCCGCTGTGCCCCCTCCCCACCCTCTTCACCCTGTGAGGCTCACAACAACAACAACCACCTCTAATGATGTGTGATAACGGAGACCCCGAGGATAAACCCCCGGCCCCTCCGGTCAGGATGAGCAGCACCATCTTCAGCACCGGCTCCGGCAAAGACTCGCTCTCAGCCAACCACAGCTCCAAACCGCTGCCGTCTGTGCCCGAGGAGAAAAAACCTCGCAACAAAATCATCTCAATCTTCTCCGGGGCTGAAAAAGGTACGCTTGGTTTAATGATATTTAACTTTAAATGTATTATTCATGTGTGTGATCATTCTAAGTGTGCTCTAGAGTCAAATCAAATCAAATAATAGGACTTCTTGATGACATCATGCTGTAAAATATGAAGTAGAGTTGAGCCCTGCTGCCAGCTTCCCTCTAAAGTACTGACTTAAAACTCCATCAGGCCAGTTTGTGTTTGATGATGAAAGGCCAAGTAAAACCAGAGATAAGGTCAAATATATTTAGTGTAAAATCATAGAACTAGATGTTCTCCTCATTTTACCTCTCATACAATCAAAATGTGTTTGTGCTGTGGGTTAAAATATAGAAATAGATGTTCTCCTTGTTTTTCCCTTAAATAAAACTCTTATGAGCTATTTATGTTGTTATCATTATATTTATCCAGACAAATGTACCTTAAGTTGTACCAGGCATTAAAATGAAGAAGAAATTAAAGAAAACCAGGGTTGTCTAATAATTTTTTCCATGACTGCAGGTGAGGTTGCACTGGAAAAAAATAATACGAACATGGCATGGTAAACTGTTTTTTAATGGTATATACAGGCAGAATTAAAAGGTGTCAAAAATGGAGAAAATGCCTTAAAAATTCCAAAGGGTTACATGTGTGTTTGTGATGAGTCTAAATGTGCTCATGTGTGATTTTTTCGTTACTGTCAGGTGGTCGAAAGAAAGATCGAGACAAAGAGCGACCCGAGATCTCACCGCCTTCAGATTTTGAACACACCATACATGTCGGGTTTGATGCTGTCACGGGGGAGTTCACTGTAAGTTTTCTTTTGTTCTCACACTTTGCATCACATCTTAGTGAACACCGTTTTGACATCACATCGTCTTGTTTGTGGTGCACAGGGCATGCCGGAGCAATGGGCTCGACTACTCCAGACCTCGAACATCACCAAGTCAGAGCAGAAGAAAAACCCGCAGGCCGTGCTCGACGTCCTGAAGTTCTACGACTCTACAGGCAACGGCCGGCAGAAGTACCTCAGCTTCTCATCTTCTGGTGAGTTCATTAAGTAAATGTAGTCATCTCACTGAGTTAGTTTTACGATCGTCAGGATCAAGTCTCTTTTTGTCCCTTCAAAATAAAAGCGTCCGTTATCAAAACAGGCTTTTGCATATTACTGTATACAGGTGCATCTCAATACATTAGAATATGATGAAAAGTTTATTTCCAGTAGTTCAAGTCAACCAAGTATTGAGATTGATACTTTTCATAGGCCAACATTTCCATATTAAATATACTTTTTAAAATTGGTCTTTTGTAATATGACATTTTTTTTGAGACACTGAATTTTAGGTCTTCATTAAATGTAAGCCATAATCATTATATTTAGAAGAAATTAAATAAACGAGTACATGAAATGTTTCATTCTGTGTTTAATGGATCTATATAATGTGTTATTTCCACTTTTTGAATTGAAATACTGACATAAATAAACTTTTTATGATATTCTCTTCTAATCTATTCTTATCTCTGTCCATGAGATTAAGACTCCGCCGTGTTTGTAGGTACAAGTTAATCATTGCCTAAAATTCTTCTTTGTGTTCGAGTAGATAACATTTTTCTTTCTCATAAAAAGAGGATCAATATTATCTCATGTAAAACAATGATTGACCAGGAGGCGCTATATCTGAAACAATAGAAATAAAACCTTTTGAAGACACTTACACAAGCACATATAAAACATATTTTCTGACTTTACTTCTTTGTATTTATTCATAGAAAAAGACGCATTCACTCCAGGGCCTCAGTCTGTAAGTATCCTGTCATATTGTTTAAAAAAAAAGGAGCTGGTTTATTCGTACTATGCATTGCCTCAAAACAACCCTTTTTTTCTCTGTTTATCAGCCTGTCAAAAAAGGCACTGAACCCTCTTCTCCGACTATCAAACACATTGATGATGATGATGACGATGAAGCTCCTCCTCCTATTGTGGCGCCGAGACCAGAACACACAAAGAGTGTAAGTCACAAGGGTTTAGTTTTATTTATTTATTGTTGTTTGCACTTACAAACATACAATCATAAAAAAGAACAATACAAGAAACAGTTAAAATGTGCAGGAAAGATCAAAAAGCCCGAAGGGCTTATAAGCGACCCTCCCTCTTAAAACTATTAATAACTATACTTTACTTAAATTACATAGCTAGATGAAAATATAAAATACAAACAAAACATTACGATACAATGGTGATTAGAACATCTGTAGGGGTTTTTTGACCTTGGTCTAAAATGTAATTTTAGAACATCTTTTAAATTCTGAAAATCTGTCTTTCATGTGTCACTTTCTGAGACTGTGAGCCTGATATTTATTTGTTTTTTTATTTCTCATGCAGGTGTACACTCGCTCCGTTATCGACCCCATCCCTGCTCCGAGCACATGTCCAGACGGAGATGCTGCCTCCAAGGCTGCAGACAGACAGAAGAAGAAGGGCAAGATGTCGGACGAGGAGATCATGGACAAACTGAGTAAATGACTTATCTAATCATCAACAGAACACAGTTTCTCTTTGAACCCCAAAACTGAAACATGTTGTTTCCTAAAAAAATTCACTGTTTTAAAAAATTGAACTTTCCGTTAGAAAAAGTAACCAAGACAATATTCACTGAAAATCTGTTTAAGCAGAGCAGAAAAGAGAGGACAGGAGAGGCTGTTTACACAGAGCAGAGAGGACAGGACAGGAGAGGCTGTTTACACAGCAGAGAGGAGAGGACAGGAGAGGCTGTTTACACAGCAGAGAGGAGAGGACAGGAGAGGCTGGAAACATGACAATACGTCAATATGGACAATATGTGGAGACCCAGTTCTTTTTTCCAATATTAATGACACTTGTGGACACTTGGAAAAGTGTTTATCTATAAATTCAATTGTATTCCAATTTAAAAAGTAATTTATCAGAGAAATGCAAGTTGCATTGACGCCCTGAAACAGCTTGTTGGGGTTCAGAGGGTTAAATCTCACCTTATTTATTTGCTTTTATTTATTTGTTCTTGCTATATTGATTAAATTGCATACGTGTTTGTTTTCTGCTTTACAGGAACGATAGTCAGTATTGGAGATCCCAAAAAGAAATACACCAGATATGAGAAAATTGGTCAGGGGTGAGTACAGATCCACCTGTCAGATGTTTCCTGTGTCATATATATTTTTTAATATGTTTTTTATGGGGCTATATGTTATGTATGACTGAAGGGATTTCTGTGTGAAAACGTGGCAACATCAATGAGTCTGCATGATGCATATGGAGACTGATTTAAGTGGACTGATGTTTAAATCAGCATTGAAGTAAATGTGCTCATCTTATTTGTTTCACAGGGCTTCAGGAACAGTATTCACAGCCATCGATGTCGCCACAGGACAGGAGGTGAGGAGTGACGAGTGATGGATGTGGTGACAATAAAAAAACTAATCAGAAAACTGAACTAGTGGAGCTCATGATATAAAAATTGACAGATGAAAGTTATAATCAATGATCAGACTGCAGGCAAAAGTGTCCCAAATCAGATTCTTTTTGCTCATATGTTACTCTGGTATAGGCCACATTTAAATAATAATGTCAACAGACAAACAAAAACACCCGTCTGAGAATTGTTGCTGTAGTTGTTTTGAGTGTCTTTGTAGTTGTTTTGAGTGTTGTGGTAGTTGTTTTCTATCTCTTTGTAGTTCATTGAGTGTTTTTTGTAATTTTTTTGAGTGTTTTTGTAGTTGTTTTGCATCTCTTTGTAGTTGTTTTAAGTCTCTTTGTAGTTATTTTAAGTCTGTTTGTAGTGTTTTTGAGTCTCTTTGTAGTTGTTTTGAGTGTCTTTGTATTTGTTTTGGGGTGTTTTTGTCATAGTTTTAAGTGTCTTTGTAGTTGTTTTTGCATCTGTTTGTAGTTGTTTTGAGTGTCTGTAGTTGTTTTTGAATATTTTTGTAGTTCTCTTTGTGGTTGTTTTGCTTCTCTTTGTAGTTTTAATTGTCTTTGTAGTTGTTTTGAGTCTCTTTGTAGTTCTTTGTCTCTTTGTAGTTGTTTTGAATCTCTGTAGTTGTTTTGAATCTCTTTGTAGTTCTTTGAGGGTCTTTGTAGTCGTTTTTAGTCTCTTTGTAATTGTTTTGAGTCTTTTTATAGTTGTTTTGAGTTATTACTTCAATTTTTCCTTGTGCAATCATGCTAAAGACCAAAGGAAAGTTTGAATAGTTGGATATTATGTTTATACGAACACTGATTCATCATGTTTCCTTTTTAACAGGTGGCCATTAAACAGATCAACCTACAGAAGCAGCCGAAGAAGGAGCTGATCATCAACGAGATTCTGGTGATGAAGGAGCTGAAGAACCCAAACATCGTCAACTTCTTAGACAGGTGAGTCTGACAGTAAGCCTGCAGGCTGAGCACAACATCTCATCATCATTACAGCAAATCCTTAAAGTGGTGATAATAGCACGGTCAGAGAGACCCGGGGTGTGTGTGTGTGTGTGTGTGTGTGATGCTGACATGTTTGTTTGTCAGTTTCCTGATGGGGGAGGAGCTGTTTGTGGTGATGGAGTATCTGGCCGGTGGCTCGCTGACAGACGTGGTGACGGAAACCTGCATGGACGAAGCTCAGATCGCTGCTGTCTGCCGAGAGGTACACGATCTTTACAACAACCAGAGCTAAATAAAATGCATCAAATCCTGTTTATGTGACAGTTAGAAGCTTAACAACTTTACCCCTCCCTCTCTCTCTTTGTCTCCAGTGTTTGCAAGCGTTGGAGTTCCTGCATGCGAACCAGGTCATCCACAGAGACATCAAGAGTGACAACGTGTTACTGGGGATGGATGGTTCTGTCAAGCTGAGTAAGTCCTGCAACAGCCTGTTAAATATGGATTTCTATGGTCTTTCACTGCAGCTGTGCATCAACTCTTCTCCTTCTTTTCTCCCAAAAGCCGATTTTGGCTTTTGCGCCCAGATCACCCCGGAGCAGAGCAAACGTAGCACCATGGTGGGCACGCCGTACTGGATGGCCCCTGAGGTGGTGACCAGGAAGGCCTACGGGCCCAAAGTGGACATCTGGTCGCTGGGGATCATGGCCATCGAGATGGTCGAAGGAGAGCCGCCCTACCTGAACGAGAACCCACTACGAGTGAGTGACAAAGCTCTGCTTATTTTAGTCTTTATTTACATCACTTATTAGCCCTGTTAACAGAGGAAAAAAACTGTAAAAATGGACATTATTGTAGACATTTTCCGATAGTTCTTGAACAGATCAGAGGTTACAAAAGTTTCCGTTATAAAACACGACCAAAACAAAGCTTGAAATGTTGATATTTGTGTCATCATCTCTTTATTCCCCATGTGTCTTTTTAAAAAAAAAAAAAAAGGTAACTAACCAGATCCTTTTAAAAACATTAAATTCTGCTTCTCAGAGACACTGTGAAGACATGATTGATTCTGCTGAGACCAACGGTCACATAACTAATATTCACTGAAAATCTGTTTACACAGAGCAGAGCAGAGAGGAGAGGAAAGGAAAGGAGAGGCTGTTTACAAAGAGCAGGGATGAGAGGACAGGAGAGGCTGTTTAGACAGAGCAGAGAGGACAGGAGAGGATACAAACATGACAATACTTCAATATGTACAATATGTGGAGAAAACTGTTTTTCCCCCCAACATTTGTGATACTTGTGGGCACTTGAGATAGTGTTTATATATAAATTCCATTTTATTCAAATTTTTTAAAATATCTTTTTTATAGATATTCAACTAGTTTTTTCTTTTTTTATCTGATTTCTGTCATTCTAACTTTGTTATTCTGCACAAATTGTGCTGATTCCATAGAGCTGCAGGACTTATAGATTTATATAGATTTTATATATTGCAGTGAAATACAAGGACACAGAGAGGAAAATGTAGAAAGAGCAAAAACGCCCTGAAACAGCGTGTTGGGGTTCAGATGGTTAAGTCATATAGAAAAGGACTTGATGGTGACTGTGTGAATGTCGGTTATATCTGGAGCGTAACTTCAAACAGATCAGTTTAATTGTCCTCACTTTACCAGTTTGACTTTATTCACTTGCTGTGAGCTAAATCATTTCCTGAAACTAGATTTTACAGTTGTTCCTTTCATCTCTCCGACTCTGACAGGCGTTATACCTGATCGCCACAAACGGCACGCCTGAGCTGCAGAACCCCGAGAAGCTGTCTCCGGTCTTCAGAGATTTCCTCAACCGCTGCTTGGAAATGGACGTAGAGAAAAGAGGCGGAGGCAAAGAGCTGCTGCAGGTAAAACCCTTACTGCTACAGTTGTGGAATGTAACTAAATGCATTTACTCAAGTACTTTATGCACGTACAATATTGAGCTACGCGTACTTTACTTGAGTATTTCTATTTTATGTAACTTTATACTTATATTCCACTACATTTAGCTGACAGCTTTAGGTACTTTTCAGGTCGAGATTTAACATGAAAAACATTATCAATAAGGGTGTTTCCACTACAGCCCAATACCTGGAACGAGGCAGATCTAACTCACCGAAACGCCTCTAATTTGAATATGAGCCGTCCGGAGCAGTCTTTTGATGGGACTTTTTTATCCCTGTTGAAGAGCAGGGCCGTTTTTCTCCCCTGAAAAAAGCCTGGTTGCTGATTGGATAGAACGCTAACAGGATGTGACATAGTACTCGACGCCACAACAATACGCACCATTTGTAAAAGCACTGTTGCCAACTTAGCTACTTTGTTGCTATATTTAGCAACTTTTGAGACCCGCTTAGCGACTATTTTTCAAAAAGCGACTGGCAACAAATCCAGCGACTTTTTCTGGTGTTTTTGGAGACTTTTGGAGACTCGTTGTTACTCTTCTTAACGAGCCGCGGGGCCGGCTGTGCATAATTAGCCATGCTGCTTTGTTTATGATCAGCTGCTGACGTTGTGCACAGTTAGCAACGGCGGCCACAGTTGTGTCTCCCGTGTTTAATCCGTTGTGACGATCGGAAACCATGCGTCACCTCCGGAGTCTCGTAAATCCCTCTGTGGGCCTTTTTGTAATGGAGACACGCAAAGTGAGCGGACATTTGAGAGGGTGTGGCCCTTTCCCTGTGGCCACTCTTCCCCCTAAAAGAAGCACAGCTAATTTAAAGTGATTAGACATTTTTTAATTAATCCTCATAACAGAAAAATAAGTAGTTACAAGGAGCCCTGTCTTTACAAAATAAAAATGCTGCTTACATAAATGCATCAATTAAGTTTTGGGTATTTTCTTCCCGTAACACGTCTTCTTTCAGAATAGTGGAAAGACAAGGTATATTTTTTAGTTTTAGTTTTACTTTTTGACAGTATATTCTGATTTATGAAATGATCAAAGTAAAAAAAAATTAAAATAATATATCAACAAAATAAAATGATAACTTTGAAACTTGGTTTATCCAAATGTTCAGATTTATGTCCTGGAAATATATGCAAATTAGTGCATATTTAATGAGTTCACAACTAATTTGCATATTCAAACATAAAATATCAGAAAACTTGTGATGCAAAAAAACACTGTCTTTATGTAAATAGCAAACTGGGGAGGTTTCATGGCGATATATTATATTATATATATATATATATATAAATAAATCAAGCAGAAGAAATTTCATCCCGAAAAAAATATTTTAAACAATCATTTTTTTACTTCGAAATGGGTCAATTTGATCTGCAACATAACAGGAGGGTTAAGTTATTCACCTATAGTGTGTCCTTTTGTATAAAGGATCTGAAAACATTTTCCACACTGTCCTGTTAATGGATTATTTTCATTGAACTCGTCTTGTGTTTTATCTTTACATGCACTCGATTTAATATATTTTTAACCCTTTCCCGTCCTCCTCTTGTGCAGCATCCGTTCCTGAAGCTGGCGAAGCCGCTCTCCAGCCTCACGCCTCTCATCCTGGCAGCCAAGGAGGCCATGAAGGGGAACCGCTAGCTGGAGTCAGCGCCCGCCGCCCCTCGCCATGCTGTGCACACACATGTGCCAACCATTTAGATTACGTGCCAGACAATAGGCTGAGAGTGACTCGCCGCCACTCCTGACGCAGCAGCAGCCTTATAAAGCCCTGACAAACCTCACTGTGAAGAAGACCAAAAAAAACATAGAGCACAACTCCACCGCTGTCCACACGAACTCTATTCTCACTCAGACGTCAGAAGACAAGTCAAACTGAAGTGCTTTAGTTTTTGAGTCGGGCATAGTTATTTTGTACAACAGATCTCCTGGTGACACGTTCGGGCTAGGCTTGTATTTAACTTGGAATGAAGAAGATGCCTAGTTCTATTTAGTTTTTTTAATCAACTGCCTTAAACAAATGTTGCCTAATGTATTGTTGATTGTGTCGATGTTCCTCCTCCCATGATTTTTACTACCTTTGTAATTTACCTTCTCAGCTCGTCAGTGTCTTAGTTATTTTGATACTTGAATTTCATATTTGTCCCCCTCCTTGTTATATATATAGTCGGTTTCATTCAGTTGCTATTTCCACATGTTTTACGGACATTTTTCTCTCACCGGTTTTTATAGGAAACATTTCAGAGCATTCATGGACGTGTGATGTTGTCGTAGCGGACAGACCTACTGAACCCGTTCTTTAGTCTCCTGATACCAGAGGTGCACCTTACAGGCAAATTATGATGTTAGATTGACAGGGTTTATACTTTCTTCTTTATTGTTGTTATTAAAAATGAGTATTGTATGTTGAACTTCTGTCCTTTGTGTTCTTCTGGACTAAACAAATGCGCTTCCCCCTCCCCCCATGTGTGTATATTGTGTACTTAATGTTTAGTTTGAAGAAGTAAAAAAAAAAAAGAAGTGGCCATATCTTAGTGGTTAGCTATCGAAGGCTGGTGAAGACAATTTGTTGACTTGTTTGTTTTTGTTGTTTTTTTTTATTATGGGCGACTAACAACCTTGTCTGCGCACTCAAATAAATGCAACTGTTAGTGCTTTTGTGATTTCAGCGTGAAAGTGATTGTTGTGCAGTGAAAACGTGTTCATAGCCACATAGAGGGAAACAAAAAGTCATGAAACTAAAATAAGTACTAATAATCGTTCCAATCTGTATTGTATGTTAAGACTTTAGTCTTTTATCAATAACAGTTTTATGCCTCTCTGCAAACGGTACAGATATCATTTTTTTCACCGTTTATTATAGAAAGAAGCTGTAAGAACAGGCAAAGGTTAAAAACATTAAATTCTGCTCCTCAGAGACGCTGTGAAGACATCATTGATTCTGCTAAGACCAACGGTCACGTGACTAATATTCACTGAAAATCTGTTTACACAGAGCAGAGAAGAGAGAAGCGGACAGGATAGGGTGTTTACACAGAGCAGAGAGGAGAGGACAGGAAACATGACAATACTTCATTATCTACAATATGTGGAGACACTATTTCTTCCGATATTAGTTACTTACTCCGAAAAGTGATTATAAATAAATTCTATTGTATTCCAATTTTATAGGATAATTTATCATAAAAATTCAACTTGTTTTTTCAGGGTTTTTTTTCTGATTTCTGTCATTCTAACTGTTTTTCTGCACAAAGACATGTTTGAGTTGTTTCCACTTCTAGCCGTGATTGTGCTGATTTCATGGAGCTGCAGGACTTATAGATTTATAGAGATTTTATATGTTGCAGTGAAACACAAAACTAATCAGTGTTTATCCGTTTAACTAGCTATATTTATCCTATCGTTTTCGTTAAAGCAATGGCATGTTGATAAACAAGCTCACACAGAAAAAAATACAAAATACATTCAGTTAGTAAAGGTGAACTAAAACAGGGTTATTACAGCCTAAATATCCTTTATTTATATATTATATTCAGCCGGACGCTGTTGTGAGTCTCGCTGCTCGCTTTCAAATTGTTTACGGAAAAGACTGTTGAAGGACCCCTCTGTCGTTCTGGGGAAGCCAGGGCGCCGCCTGACTAAAAAGAACACTAGAACGGGAATTGTGGCAAAGTTCTGATGCTGTAATTATACAAAAAAGAAGAAGCTCAAATAATCAGGTTAAAGTCATTATTTTCATCGTGAGTGAAATACAATATTTTAAAATATTGACTCTAATTATAGACAGGCTTCAGCGAAGAGGCAATTCAATTACGAGCTATTTTACTTTATTATGAAAAAGAGTCAACAGATCGTCAATTTCTTAATCTTAATTAATTATTAAGTTCGGGTTTTTTTTTTTAAACTAATTTTTTAGCTCTTGGTAAGTTATTTAGTTTATTTTCATTAATTCGTCGTTGTTGTTTTTTAATTGTTTTTATTATATATATATATATATATATATATATATATATATATATATATATATATATATATATATATATATTTACTCATATATTTACTTATGGTCCTGTAACTTATTTGTAACTTATTATTATTCTATTACATGGTTTTTTCTACATAATACTGAGTAAAGATGCAACTGTTTTTCATGATGCCTAAATTGTGAAAAATGTCACTGTTCTGTTGTGAAAACATGTTAAAATTAAGTTTGTTGACGGAAAAATTCCGTCAAATAACAGAGGTCCTAAAATAACAGAGGAGCAGTCAACATGGCCATAGCAAACTAAATAAATTAAATTAAATCTGTGCCCAGTGAAGAATATTACCTTCATCCCTTAATGTTTTCTTTTTCTTTTTCTTTCTTTTTTTTATGCCTAAATTATATATGTTTTAAATTTCACTGTTCTGATGTAAAAACATGTTAAAATAAGTTTGTTGACCTAAAAAATTAAAATAAAATATCAGAAAATTAGTCAACAAGGCTGTAGCAAAATAAATAAATTAAATTAAATCTGGTAAACAATATTACTTTTATCCCATCATGTTTTTTTTTCTTTTTCTTTTTATGCTAATATGCACTTGTGGGCACTTGGAAAAGTGTTAATATATTAACATTAAAATTAATTCAATTAAATAATAATAACAATTGTTTTTAAAAAAAAAAAAGTAAAAAGAGCACAAAAAAGTCCTGAAACGGCTTGATTGGGTGCTTTTATTTTGGAGGTTTTGCGCGGATGTGTAATAGTATTTGATACCGGTGACGTCAGGCTGCTAGCTAAAAGTAAGGCCTGCTACTCTTCATATTTTTTTGTGACTTTCTTCCTATAATGGCAGTCCAGCTGAAAGATAAAGACGCTTACCAAAGACTGAACTTTCTCTACCAGGTAGGAAATAAATAAAAAGTTAATTTAAAGTAGTGACGCTACTGTCATGTAGCTCACGTGGTAGCCTCTTTGCTAATCAGGTTTTATTTTATTTCTCTTCAGGCAGCTCATTGTGTTTTATCTCAGAAGCCGGAGAATGTGGAGCTGGCTCGTTTCTACAGCTTCACACAGAAAACTATAGCGAGACGTTTGGTCCTCAGACAGTAAGTTATCTCAGAGTAGAGCTGGTTTCCTCTGGTCTTTTATTTTGAAGGAGGTGCTGTCACTCAAGTCTGAACTTAATAAACTGTTTTTGTTTTTTTTATTGTTGCTCAGGGACTCATATCGTCACCCTGTTAAAATAATCGCCTAACCCATTTTTTCAAGTTTTGCAGGAAACACAAAAAACTTCACGAAAAGTGTAACATATGACATTTATTGATCATTTCACTCAAAAAGGATGTAACAAAGGATGGCTATTGGCATAGTAATAACACTGTGTGTAAATTATGTAACTTAAGAGAAATAAATGACTTAGGCAATTTTTTGAACATGCCTTTGTGACTTAAGCAAGATATGGTAACACTTTATTTTGAAGGTGTCTAGTGTCACACAAGCATGTCATTTATTGTAAATCGCTTTGGACAAAAGCGTCTGCTAAATGACATGTAATGTAATGTCAGAAACATGACATGACAAGTATCATGAGCATTAATGTTACTTCAAAGTGTCATTAATGTTCATGACACATCCCATGTCATTTTTATGACACGCTCATGTCACTCTTATGTAGACACCTTAGAGTAAAGTGACAAATATCAGTGTCAACAATAAAACACTGATAAACTAAACTGAAAACTGAACAATCTCTCTCTAGCTCTTCTTTGCTGGGTTCTTATCAGACTAAAAATACCTCAATAATAAGACTAAACAACTTTTCAATATTCATAGCCTAGCCTTTATTAATAAGAAGTAAATGTATATTATAGCTAAAAATGTCATCACTTACCGATTGGGGGCGCACTCTGAAGCATGGAAATTAGTTGTGCAAAGGTAGGCTCCATCTTGGAAAACTAATAAAATTGCCTAAGACACATTTTATTTTGACTTGGGCATAATACATTTACTTAAGTCACACACTTGACATAGGCCATTATCTTAAAGAGGTAAAATCACATGATCTGATCAACTGAGGATGGAGGCGATTTTACCATAGGTGGCCGGCGTCATGAGGAGATGATTTAGGCAAAAAAAAAACAATTTTGACAAAAAATGGCGATTAGTTTAACAGTGTGACAATATGTACCAAGGTTATAATAGTTTTTCACAATTTTTAGTTTTAATTTTGTTGTGATTTTTTGGTTTCAAATTCAGTTAGTTTTCATTCGTTTTTAGAGTGAGTTTGCTAGTTTTAATTCGTTTTTATTTTTTGGAAAATGCTTAGTTTTAGTTTAGTTTTTATTAGTTTTAGTGTTAGTTTTAGTTTTTTGTAATGGGGTATTTGTTGGGTGCGAGATTCAAAAAAGTCACAATAAATGTTGCCTTTATTTCCTTTGTCTTATCCATCCCATCCCCAATAAGTTTATTAAGTCATAAAACCAGATAGATGAAATAGATTTCATATCAACCAAAAAGGTTTACGTATGAAAAAAGTTGACAAAGACAAAAATGAAGGACATTTTCACTTTTTCTTTTTATTTCAGTTAAGGGAAATGTTTTTTCAATTCTAATTTTCATTATTTCGTTAGTTTTCATTTACTATAATAACCTTGGTTGCCGACCCCTGATGTAACATCAAACAAGTTTAATTTGTTTGCAATAATGAATACAGTAAAATATTTAAAGTTGGTGTTTGTTTTGCGATACACTAATGCATAGCAAAATACTGCAATATTATGCAGTATTGACAAACAAGGGCACACCTATCCACCCTTATTCTTTCATTTTTACCTATCCATAAAAACATTTTCAGCATCTTTTTAATTGTGTATTTTATTCCAGAGACCCATCAGTGAAGAGAACATTATGCAAGAAGTGCTGCTCAGTGCTTATCCCCGGTGTTACTGCGACAACAAGACAGAGAAGTAAATCACTTTATTATTTTCATCACAGCTCGTCTGTGTGTTTAACCCTCTGAACCCCAACGAGCTTTTTCAGGACGTTTTTTTTTGCTCTTTTTACATTCTCCTTTCTGCGTCCTTGTATTTCACTGTAATATATAAAATCTATATAAATCTATAAGTCCTGCAGCTCGATGGAATCAGAACAATCATGGCAAGAAGTGGGAAGAATTCAAACATGTCTTTGTGCAGAATAACACAGAATGACAGAAATCTGAAAAAAAAAACAGAAAAAGCACAAGTTGAATTTCTCTGATAAAATATTTTATAACATTTGGAATAAAATTGAATTTATATATAAGCACTTTTCCAAGTGCCCACAAGTGTCATTAATGTGGTTAAAAAAACAGTTTCTTCACATATTGAAGTATTGTCATGTTTCCAGATTCTCCTGTCCTCTCCTCTCTGCTCTGTGTAAACAGATTTTCAGTGAATATTTGCTACGTGACCGGTTGGACACGTTTTAAATGACACATGTAGAAGGGATTCTGACACAGATATCACTATTTTAAGCTTCGTTTTGGTCACTTTTTTAAAATGGAAACATTCGTAACCCGTGGCCTATTCAAGGACCATCGGAAAGTTCAAACTCCGTCTATTTTTACTGTTTTTACATTTTCTTTCTACAATAAAATGTGTGATTTTGGTAATCCTTTAAGAAAACATGTATCTAACGTTGGGGTTCAGAGAGTCAATCTCAGAGAAACTAACCTCCTGTTTGTTGACTTTATGTCATTAAGGAAAAAAAGGCAGGACCCGCTTCACTGTAGTTCGGTGCCTCAGCTGCGGGCAGAGCCGGACCTTACTGAACGACCCGGATCACTGTCTGTGGGTGGACCGCCCCGAGGCTCAGCTGGAGACAAAGAAACAGCCAGGTGACGTAGAAAAAAACCTGCAAAGGATCCTCTGACTCCCACTGAGACAAACACAAGGTACTGACTGGTGTTTCTTCTGTCTCACCTGCAGATCCAGGACCTTCTACTAAAAAACAGCCAAAAGATAAAAAGCCTAAAGTGTCTGCTAAACCCAGCGATGCCCAGAGCGCCACCAGCGCGTAGCAGCAGCTCCCCTCCTCTGAACCACTCATATTTATTTTATGCATATATCCACTTCTACAGGTGCATCTCAATGAATTAGAATATCATATAAAAGTTTGTCAGTAATTCAATTCAAAAAGTGGAAATTACACTTTATATAGATCCATTACACACAGAATGAAACAGTTTACATCTTAATTTATTTAATTTCTTCTAATTATAATGATTATGGCTCACATTTAATGAAGACCTGAATTGAATTAAGGACATAAATAAACATTTCTATCATATTCTAATTTATTGAGATGCACCTGTATACACAATCTCTTAGTAGTTTTATTGATTTATTTTGGCCTCTATGATCTGTCTGCTGTGTGTCACAATGTGATTCCTGATGCTGCCAGCAGGGGGCCACCATGTGTTGTGAGAAAAAAAAATTGTTGGTGGACATGGTTTTTTTTTTTCTTCCAAGAGTCAAACTTCATTGATGTAAATGATTTTATTAAAAACTGCCAACAAGAATTGAAGGATTAAATTAATTTGTCCTGTTGATATTTTACATTTTCTGTACAGTAACAATATCTTATTATCAGGTATTTTCCTTTAAAGTTTGACTTAGAAAATAAAAATGTATATTTTCTTCACATTTGCTTCTTCTCTGCTTTGTCCCCCTTCGGCACTCTGAAGCGGGTCTTCTGAGAGTACAGAAGGTTCTTGGCGAAGATCCTGGGGATGTGGCCCATGTACAGGAGGAGAGCCAGACTCATGCCTAGAAGACAGACACTCACTGTAAACTGTGTGATCACTGTTAACCCTCTATGGTACGGTGTTGCCCCCAGACAACATACCAATTTTTGGCCTGTCAAATTTCTACAATGTATCTTTTTGAGTGATGTGATATTTTTTTATAAGAGGGAAGAGTATAGGGAACCACTAGCAATGGTTTAATTCGTCACATGACCTCCAGGAGGCTGTATTGAAACCCTTTTTTGCAGACTTTTCCAAAGGAAACGATGTGAATTTGTACCCTGTTGAAGCTACTGAATCTTTTACACATGTTTATTAAATAAATTATGTCAAAATTAATTTTAAAAATGTTCTTTTTCAGTTGTGCACCGTTATGGTACAATGTTGCCTACAGGCATCAAACCTCAAAAACTTCCAAAAAAAAGAAGAATTATAAAATTTCTTCAGATTATGTTTATTAAGTCTATTTTAAGACAAAAACATTTTTTTTCTTAACTGGCATCATAATGCGTACCATCGAGGGTTAAAGAACTGACCGATATATTTCACTTTAATGTAGTTTACCTGTGAGAGGGCCCAGCCAGTAGACGGCTGCGTACTGTGTGAGGGTGAATCCAGGACAGAAGAAGGTGAGGCCGTAGGACAGGGAGGGATTTATGTACGCTGACGTGTAGCCTCGAGCTGCAAATAAGATCGGACAAATAAAGTTAGTCGGTCTTTATTGTACCAATGGTTTTAAAGTGGAAACAGATGCACAAGTCTATCTAATAATCCTTGAAACAGAGAGTCACATGCATGAATCACACTGAAGTGGAGTCCAATTAAATGAGTCCAAGGAACTCATTTAATTTGTAAAAGCAGAAACTGAACCAGATGATAGTTTGTCCTTCTTTTGGCTGTCTATGGCCAAATTCATACACAAAATTTAACCCTTTTCTGACCGAACCAACCAGCCAGCGGTTTGAAAATGTAAAAAATCGCCCAAAATACGCTGTTTATCATAGAAAGAAACTGTAAAACCAGGCATTGTCGTCACAATTTGAACGTTCTGGCGGTCGTTGAATGGATCATAGGTTACTAAAGTTTCCATAAAATGTTGATATTTGCGTCAGAATCTCTTTATTCTACATGTGTCATTTAAAATAATGCTTTGTTAATAAAGTTTGAACTAACCAGATCCTGTTAAAAACATTAAATTCTGCTCTTCAGGAAAGGCTGGAAACATGACAATACGTCAATATGTGGAAATAAATGCTATTCACATGCTATACATATTGAACCATCTGTATTTTTACAACCTCTACTTGCAATATCTCCTGTCCTCTCCTCTCTGCTCTGTGTAAACAGCCTGTCCTCTCCTCTTTGCTCTGTGTAAACAGCCTCTCCTGTCCTCTCCTTTCTGCTCTGTGTAAACAGATTTTCAGTGAATATCTGTCATGTGACCGTTGGTCTTAGCAGAACCAATCACGTCTTCCTTTAACAGGATCTGGTGAGTGCAAATGCTTTATTTTAAATGACACTTGTTGAATAAAGAGATTCTGACACAAATATCGACATTTTAAGCTTCGATTTGGTCACTTTTTATAATGGAAACTTTCATAGCCTATGATGTTCAAGGACTGTCAAATTCTGATGACAGTGCCTGTTTTTAGAGTTTATTTCTACAATAAATGTCAGATTTTTTTCTGGTTATTTATTACTGTAATTGGGTGGTATAATGTAGGCTATGTTAAATATTCTTTAATAAAGCTATTGCTTCAGAAAATCAGCCTTTTGAGTGCCTTTGGTATTAGTCAGGCTCAATATCACGAAGTTTTTATATTAGTGGATTTTCCACTTTTTCGTGATGAAGGAGCCAGGCTCTGAATCTTACCTGTGTGGGACAGGAAAGTGAGCAGGACAGCTATCAGGGGGATCCGGATCAGAGCAGATCTGCGCCGCAGGTTCAGATAGATGAGGTGAAAGATGAGCGTGCAAACACACTCTGTGAAAAAACCCTGCAGCAGAGAGACCAGCATAGACGTGCTGCACTCTCTGGCCATCAGGTTTTTGATCATGTGCATGTCTGTCAGCTCCAGACTCCAGTAGTATCCAGCTACCAGCCGAGCCAGGTGGGCCCCCAGAAACTGGGCTGCAACAGCGAGGAGGGTGGGCAGCGTGGAGGCCTCCAGCTGCAGGAACTTCAGCACAACTAGGGAGGGGTTCCCCGACGCACCGCCACAAATCACGCCATGGGTCAGCAGCACCACAAACAGGATGGTTAAAGTCACGTCAGGCCCCAGGCCCCCGGCCCACTCACCCACCTCCACGATGGTCTGCACCTCCAGCCAACACGCCACCAGCATGAAAGAGGAGGCAAACTCCAACATGAAGCCAAAGCGCGGCCATTTTTTAAGGAGCGTTCGGACTAAGGCTGCGAAGATGACGACAGCCACAAAATATCCGAGAGACGCGTTGAGTCCGGACATGGCTCACACCAGCTGCTGTGTCTTTTCCAAAAGAAATGCATGAGGGTTTGACTCCTCAACTCTGCTGTCTGTTCAGCAACGTGGCACATGCAGAGGGACATTTCTTATCAGAGACACGTCAGGTTTTTATCCCACAACCACCTGCCAGAATACACACAGGCTCCGACAGGGTCAGGTCAAGAAGCCGGCCTTCGTTTGGGGGTCAGCCATAAATAGATCACGGTTAAATGCTTCCTCTCTCTACAGACTGTAAATGTTCTTTTTCCTATTAAATGGCTGAAAAATAATTCAAATACTAATGAAAAGATACACCTGAGTCCTCTGCCCAGGAGGCCAGTTTACTAATCTATCTGTACTCTTAGTTTGACTTTTAATAGGCTGATAAAAACTGAAATATGATTTCATGCAGCTGGTGTTATGCAATTAAAAGTAGTAGTAGGTAGAGTATGACGTGTGGCGCTCTGTCTCTATGCTTGTGTTTAAGTAGAATGTGGATAATTTAGACAGCTAACATAAGCTTGCTAACAGTTTTTGTTCTTTATGGTAGACATAAGCCACGTTTCCAATAGGCACTTTTCCCTCTAGTGAGCCGCTATGGTCGTGACTTGGGAGAGAGGATCCGCCCAACTTCACCAGTTAGCGGCTCAGGTAGTGGCTCAGAAAGTACCTGCCTCGGGTCGGTACTTTCTAAGCCGCTACTGACTAGTCTATGCTGAATGGATACGGTTATGGCAGCGACTCCGCTCATGCGTGATTCATTTGCAGACTGGTGCAGACTGGGCACTGAGGGGTTAACATCTCCAACTGTGACTGCAGCTGAGAGAGACTGCTGCAGGACGACTGGGCCGCTTGTGAGTGTTTTGGGACGGTGCATGCTGCTCGTTAAGAAGAGTAGGTATGAGTCTCCAAAAGTCTCCACTAACACCAAAAAAAGTCCCTAGATTTGTCGCTAGTCACTTTTTTTGAAAAATAATTGTTCTGAAGAGTTTAAATATAGAGACAAAGAGTCTTTAGAGGGGTCTGAATAGTCTAAATATAGAGACAAAGAGTCTCTAGAGGGTGTAAATAGTATAAATATATAGCCAAATAGTCTCTAGAGGGTCTGAATAATATAAATATAGAGACAAAGAGTCTCTAGAGGGTCTGCATAGTCTAAATATAGCAACAAGTTGGCAACACTGCTTGCCACGTGGGTCTGTTGTCACATTTGAACGCCGTTGGTTAGCCACTACAAAAGTACCTGTATGGGAGCAGAGGACTAGGGGAACTAACTAGTGGGCGGAGCCAAAACACTTTCCAAAAAGTACTCAGAAAGTACTCAGTGGAAACACACCTATAGAATGTCAAATTAATCATATCTTATTCTTAAATTTAAAAGTTTGAGGTAAAAACAGGCATTTGTTAGCCAAAGTGGGTGTGGTCTTCAGAGTATGACGCTCAGCCTCTACCGAGGGATAAGTAAATTTCCAGCCTTCCCCCCAATTTCTGCTTTAGATTTCCTACCAAATAAACAACATGTAGTTCAGTGTGTGTAATACTTATTTTATTAGCAGACTGACGTTAGTAAGGCCGACAAACAGAGAGTTAACATTAGCTAAAATAATCATACCTTATTATTAAATTTTATAGTGTTAGCTAAAAATAGACATTTTATTAGCCGTTAGCAGTTTATCCCGCCGGTGGGCGTGGTCTTCAGAGTATGACGTGTGGCGCTCTGCCTCTCTTATTTATATACAGTCTATGGCCTCTATGGAAAATTAAGCTTCTGGAAATTATAACTATTATCCACCCAATTCCTGCTTTAACAAACAAACAAAGTGCAGTTCAGTGTGTTTAACCACTTCTTTTATTAGCAGACTCAGGTAAGTAATGCTGACATAACAACACTTTAACTTTCGTTAATTCCAGTTATGTACACTAACCGCGCTTTAAAATCTGTTGAATGCTCTTTAATGTTGAGGCGGAAGTTGTGAAACGTCAACGTCTCCGTGTGTGTGTGTGTGTGTGTGTGTGTGTGTGTGTGTGTGTGTGTGTGTGTGTGTGTGTGTGTGTGTGTGTCTGTAGTGATGGCAGGGTTGGAGCTGACTCTCAGAGAGGAGTGAGAACTTGTCGGGGATGGCGGACAAACCTCTGACTCTGTTCGTGAAGCTGTTCGCCGCCGGGTTTTACGGGATCAGCTCGTTTTTCATCGTCGTGGTGAACAAAAGTGTCCTGACCAACTACAGGTAGTAACCACCGCTCTGTGTGTGGCCGGTACCGGTCTGTGGCTAACGGCCGGTAACGGCTTCAAACGGCCGGCTGAGAGGCTAAGAGCCGTGCTAGCTAACCTAGCTGCTGGAAGTTGTGTTGGCTGTGTAGCGGTTTGGGCTCATTTGTTAGCTAACGGCAACTTTTAGCTAGCAGCAGAGCTTTATTTACATTTTAAGAAGCTATATTTGAAGCTAATGTTCAGTAAGCTGTTAGTTCACTGGGACTAATAAGGACTCTGCTTTTCTAGGTTCCCTTCTTCAATATGTGTCGGAATTGGACAAGTAAGCCCCCTTTTACCTTACTTTTTTCAGATTAAGACAGATCTGTTTAGACAGGCATTTAGTTGACTATATGTACCTGGTCAACTAGACGCCCAGGCTTTAATTATGTTTTCTTGTTGTATTGTGTTTTTCTGTGTTAGCCTGGATGTTGTTTTATGCCCTTGTAAAGCACTTTGTGGGTTGTTTTTTCCTGTGAAAAGCGCTTTATAAATAAAATGTACTTACTTACTTACTTTCTTCGTGCTAACTAATTTCCAAACTCTGTCACTGAAAGTATCAGATATAAAGTGATTTTTTGTTGTGAATGTGCAGATGTTGGCCACAGTGGTCGTGCTGTGGGTGGGCAAGGCTGCGAGGGTGATCAGCTTCCCAGACTGTGATGAGAGCATACCTCGCAAGGTGAGAACACCTTTAATATTAGAGCCCGACAGATATATCAGTTGACAGATATTTTTGGCTGATATTGGCCTATTTAAGGCGTGTTGGTGTTGGTGTATGTGCTATCTGATATGTGCGGTTATGGAAACTTTTTACACAATATTTGATGCAAATAATGTGGTTTGCCGTAATTTAGAAATCACAATCATCTATATTGCCCAGGTATAGAGACTGTATCACAAATCGGACACATCTGCAATGCCGCACTTTCCAGTGTTTTCACGGTCATTTTGAATAAGATCGCCACCACCAGTGTAGGTATAATTGAGTTATACATATTTAACAATGTACATGGAGATTTACATGTCTAATTACCATATGAAAGTAAATCTGATGAGAGAAAGCAGTAAGAACGCTCAGGCGACGATCTTAAAAGTACATCTGTATGTTTACTGTACTGTATTTTATTGTGAAGGACAGAAGTACGGTCCGGGTGTGTTGATAACGATGGTTTGTTTTACTGCGAGGAGATCCAAATGTCCGATGTGATACAGTTAGCACAATAGAACAAACAACAAAAAGTTAAAACAGTATACGGTTAGAAAGATAAGAAGTTAGTATTTAGTTTCACACCACTTAATTAATTGAAAGTATAACATTCAAGATCATATGTCAATAGATAGATACTCTACTTATCCCGAGGGAAATCTAGGTGTCTGCTTCCACTTGCTGCTGCAACCGTGCAATTTCCCCATCATGGGACTTATAAAGATTTATCTCATCTCATAAATAACATAACTTATAGAACAGAACGAAGCAATATTCGAGAAAATAAAAGGCAGTAAGACACTGAATAAAGTATGTCAAGTATGAGATGGATAACGTATTCCTTTATTTATCCCTATGGGGGGAAATCGGTGTTGCAGCAGCTCAAATACAGAGTTAAACATATTAAGGTAATAAATAAATACAGAATAAAAATAGAACTCTAAGACAGCAACAAACAACAAAGACACTACCTCCACTAGTGGTGCAAGCCACATGAAAGTGGCAGTGAAGGAGGCAGCAGTATGAAATGTTCCACATGAGTCCAGGGCAGGAGAATGTGGAGGAAGTAGACCTTTTTAAAATGTTATAGAAAAGAAGAAGTGTGTTCAGAACAGGTGCAATATGGGCTTTTATAGTTCACCAGGATCAGGACAGTTGTTTCTCCTTTTATTGAGTTATATCACGGTACAGACAATCAAAGTAAGTATTCATATATTACTTATTAGCCATATTTATCTGATCCTGCTGTAGAAAATAGTTAAAATAGGAAGAATACTAAGTTCACATGTAATTCAGAAGTCAATAAGGACCAGTAGTGTACATAAAATGCAGGTATAATATACATTTAAATGAAATACACAACACTTAACTTTCCTGGGTGTGTTTTTAATGTTATCTATGTTAATTCAGGACATTTGTTTAATTCATGTTCATTTGGGTTTTTTTTACAGACTTTCCCTCTACCTCTCCTTTATGTGGGAAATCAAATCACTGGTCTGTTAGGAACCAAAAGGTTAAAGTAAGTCCTGTGAGCTGGTTAACGCCTCAGTGTTTTGGCCAACAGAGAATGGGCGTGTGCTTGGTAGTTGGACACAATCCAGTCAGTGCCATCATGATCTCACGTTAATAAAAGTATTTTTTTTTTCCCACCAGTCTGCCGATGTTTACTGTCCTCAGGAGGTTCTCCATCTTATTCACAATGCTGGCTGAGGGATTGCTGCTCAAGTAAGATTGTTTGTAATAGATAACCCACTTTCCTTCTCAGTCTTTTACTGGTTCTTTTCACTCTCCACACTGCCACTCTTTGTATCGGTGGCTTTTTACTGACGGTTCAAAGCATCCGGATAAAGTTTCATTGCTCTGCTGTCTTTGACCTTTTGGCAGGAAGAAGTTCTCCAGGTCAGTCCAGCTGACAGTATTTACAATGATCCTCGGGGCGTTTATAGCCGCAAGGTAAGTCCTGCTGCATCCAGGTGTCCCCGGCTGTTAACCCAACCTAAATTACCTTCACTACAAAGAGTTGTCCTCTTCTGATATATGTCCCCACTTAACTGACATTACTACCAGACTCATTAGACACATGTTTTATAATAGTTAAATCTGAAACACAGCATACCTAAAGCCAGAACTTTCACTACTTTATTTCTTCTCCTTTAAAAAATATATTTTTGTTGAGTTATCATTATCACCTGTTAGCTGGGAAGATATGTATTTTTGTAATTTAAGGCATTATCTGATTATTTTAACTTTCTGACAGTCGGAAAGAAAGAGCAGATCATACTGTAGGTTGAAAAAGTGACCAAAAAGAAGGTTAAAATTGTGATATTTCTGTCAAAATCACATTATTCTACTTCTCTCCCAAAAAGAAAGCGTTTGTAACAACTAGATCCTGTTAAAAACATTAAATTCTGCGGAATTCACTGTAAATCCAGACGTTTTCTCCCCCAATATTCATGACACTTTATCAGAGAAATTCAACCTCTTCTCTCCTCTCTGCTCACAGTGCTGACTTGTCCTTTGACCTGCAAGGCTACGTGTTCATCCTCCTGAACGACGTGCTGACTGCAGCCAATGGAGCCTATGTGAAACAAAAATTAGATGCAAAGGTATGTGGCAGCGCCGTCCGATGAATGGTCACCATTGTTGGGCTGGAGTTTTTTTTGGCATTGAGCTTGAGTTGATGAATATAGAAAGCCAAAGTGTCCTTCAGGGTCTGGCTTCAAGGCACTCGCTGTCCACAACACCACAAGCTGCTTCTTTTCATTGCCACTACGGTGATTAGATTATGTCTGTTGCTTATGTCTGTTTAAGTATCATTATTGGCTGTAGTCTTTGTATTTTAACAGTCAGGTTCATTACAGTTTGACGGTCAAGTCAGAAGGAGTCAGAGGCTTGTAGCTTGTTTTAGTAGTTTGTTATGTCACATGAGCAGACTCACGTTACAGCAGACGCTGAACTTGATCCAGATTTAGTTTGTGATGTCTACAGAGTCTACCAGCTGCTAATGTGGCACAAGACAGAGAGGCAAGGTTATTATAGTTAACGAAAACTAAAGAAATAACGAAAAGTAGAATTGAAAAAACATTTTCGTTAACTGAAATAAAAATAAAAACTAACTGAAACTGTATTGTGTGGTTACAAAACGAACTAATATTTTAGTAAAAATGTCTTTGTCAACTTTTTTCATATGTAAACCTTTTTGGTTAATATGAAACTTATTTCATCTATCTGGTTTTATGGCTTAATAAACTTATTGGGGCTGAGATGGATAAGAAAAAGGAAATAAAGGCAACATTTAGTGTGTGTGTGTGTGTGTGTGTGTGTGTGTGAGAAACAGAATGAGACTGATGCAAACAGGAGATTGGAGCTTGTGTTGCATGACATCTGTATGCTAGTTAGTGAGGAATGCTGAGAAACACTGGTGAATAACCCTCTCTGTTCTGTCCTGGCTCTGCTTATTTTTCATGTTCCTGATGCTTCATGCCCATCTGTTTCTGTGCTCTCTTCCACAGGAGCTGGGGAAATATGGATTGCTGTATTATAATGCATTATTTATGATAATTCCCACGCTTCTGCTGGCTCATGTGACTGGAGATATGCAGAAGGTAAGTCTATTCTGCTGCTTATCTTCATCCCAACATCTGTATTCATGGATCATTTATTCATAAATTGTGTGAAATGTGAGTAATTAAAGCATTGAGTTGATTCTCTGTAGTTTATTACTTGGCGTAGCTGGAGCTGATCACTTATTGCATGGTTAAATCCTGACATATGTGTAACTGGGTGTGTGCTGTAAATATGGGCTGCCTGTTGGTTGGTCAGTGCTGGCAGAGAGCTCCTGCTTCGCCCAGCTGGGGCCCAGCAGCCAGAGAGGCACAAAGCTGCTATTATGCACCTCGTAGAGTTATTACAGCAGTGCCTACAGACTCTTCTGACTGAACAAACCTCAGGGAAGATGCAGACTACTACCTTTTAAGGCTTGTGCAGGCTCAGTGTTCAATTTGTCAGTGTGTAAGTGTTAGTTGTTTCTTGCTTTCCACTTCCCAAACTGTGATCAACAACTCTGCAGTGCTCATTTAATCCTCATTTCCTCTCTTCTGCTGAGTGCCAGAGCAGTTTTATGAGGAGTGACTTTGTTTTTCCGAAACAAACTGAACTCAAACGATACTTGAGGGAATATTATGCAGCCTTTTCCTAAAATAACAAACAAACAATAATGTATAAACTCGCCAAGGGCGCACGGTTTAGCGTAGAAGAAGCTGCAAAAACAGGAATTATCATTGGACCTTTCCGACAGTCCTCGAACAGATCATCGGTAATAAAAGTTTCTGTTAGAAAACTAACCAGATCCTGTTAAAAACATTAAATTCTGCTCCCCACTGTGAAGACATGATTGATTCTGCTGAGGTCATGTGACAAATATTCACTGAAAATCTGTTTACACAGAGCAGAGAGGAGAGGACAGGAGAGGCTGGAAACATGACGATACTGAGAATATGTACAATATGTGGAAACGTTTTTTCCCAACATTCATGACACTTGTGGGCACTTGGAAAAATGTTTATTTATAAACAAATTAAAAAAATAAAAATAATTTCAGAGAAATTCAACTTTTCTGATTTCTGTCAATCTGTGTTATTCTGCACAAAGACATGTTTGAGTTGTTCCTACTTCTAGCCATGATTGTGCTGATTCCATAGAGCTGCAGCACTAAAAAGAGCAAAAAAAATAAACGCCCTGAAACTACTTGTTTGGGTTAATAGGGTTAAACTATAAGTAGAGGAAAAGTCTTGTAGCAGCTAGTTTCTGCAGTGTTCAGCTGTAGTCCGTCAGTCTGTCAGGTGCAGCTCAGCTCGGCGTGGCCTGTATTTTCTTATTTTCCTCTTTTTTGCTGTGTTTGGGATGTTGCTGCTGGGCGTCCACCTCTGGGTGGGTGTGTAATCCCCAGCCAATAACCATGCAGCCCATGGGTGTGTAACCGGTTCTCATTCCCATCACAGCTCTGTCTCAGCCGTCAGCATCTGACACCAACACCGAGGCGGCACCCTTTAGTTTCTGCACCATATTTGATGACATTTCATGAGAAAGGTGCACTGTGTGTTTTTTATATAGTCCAGTGTTTTTCCAGGCTGTTGTTGTTTCTGTTTAACCGAAACACAAACATGCAGCTACAGGTTAAAGTTCTGCATTCACACAGACTCTGCAGAGGTGTGGCTGAGTTTTTAATAGTCCTTCAGAACGTACCTGACCTGAAACATTAAAGAAACAACATTAATTTCTGTTTCTCCGCTTTGTTCTGCCGCTCCCTCTCCCTTCATGCACTCGCTGCTCATTGAAACGGGAGGAGGGGAAAACAGTGTGTTTACAACCAACAATTGATGCATAATATACCTTTAATACATAACTGTTACATATTTTGCATATCTCCTGTTGAATGTCTGTCTCATGGTTGTTTCTTTTGCTTCCTGTCAGGCAGTGGAGTACGATGGATGGTCAGATATATATTTCCTCGTCCAGTTCATCCTCTCTTGCATCATGGGGTAAGAATACAGGCTCATTATTTGACGTGCATGCATGTTTTCTGCTAGAATGAAACATCTGGATGATAGCAGATGTCTGTGTTATGGCTGCTCAGTGGATGAACTAGAGGTTCCCAGCTTTGACTGAGAGAAGCTCACAGTGACCCTTTGTCTCAAATGTTGCATCAACGTTGTGAAATCTGAATTCATGTCGTGTCATGTAGTGATGACGTTGTTTTGCAGGTTTGTCCTGATGTATTCCACTGTGCTGTGTACACAATACAACTCTGCTTTAACAACTACCATCGTGGGCTGCATCAAGGTAACCTGCAGGTCTGATTGAAGTTTGATGCAATGCTTAATGCACTAAAAGAAAATAATTAATATTGTCTTTTTTTTTGCAGAATGTCCTGGTGACGTACATCGGCATGGTGATCAGTGGAGACTACATCTTCTCCTGGACCAACTTCATAGGGTTGAATATCAGGTATGAAGTGGTTTTTATTATAATTCATGCTAGTCTTGTTTCCATCAATGAGATCTCTGCACATTTTGAAGGTTCTCATGAGGAAAGCTTGATAGAAACACCAAAATTCTATAAAACTTTCTAAAATGTGTATAAAAGTTTTTATGATTGATTGAGGTGGTATTTGTCTCTTTACCAATATAGTTAATTCACTAAACAGGAGATGGAAATTATTTTTCTTACGAAGTGAACATCACATGACTGATCGGCTACTTCCTCTAACATGAAAAAAATAATTATAAGTTGTACAATTGAATCTAATTCCTAAAGACTTCTCTCCATTTTCTCTCCGATCAGCAACCTCTTTTTGCTTTTGTTGTTTTCTCTCTTCTTCTCCTGTTTACTGATGGATTAGCCTAGAGCAACACATTACACTGCCATCTGCTGACCAAAGTGCATTACTGCAGCTTTGTTTATTTGCTCTAAACCAGCTGATGGAAACTCACTTATTCATATTTTCTTTAAAGCCACATTTCAAATTTTCGCTGCAAATTTCCCTATGCAGAACTTTTCCCTGACACAAGCCTTCCCCAGCTGGCACAAACAATTTGAAGTAAATAGTCACACAGCAGATTGAATCATTTAGTCCCCGTTATCATATTCTGTTGTTTTTGGCCACGCTGCAGCCATGACTTCACAAAAGCTTGTGGACTGAAGTTTGTTCTCTTTTCTGGTTCTGATCAGCAGCAGAGTAAGCCCACTACTGAGTGAGACTGCTGCTTCCTAAACTGTGAACCCACACATGATATCTGTCTGTGAGAGTCAATGCTGAAACAGATATCACTGATTCTAATGTGCCGATCAGCTGCAGGTGGCTGGATCTGCGTGCTGCGTCTTGTTTGGAATTACGGTGATTTTTAATACTGATAATGTGCCACAACATGTTCAGCCTCACGCTGACGGACACGGAGGATAACTCATCTCATTTTGCCCGAAACTATTGGAATGAACATTCATTGTAACTTTAAAAATGCTGATTCAAAAAAACTGTTTTAGTGGTGAGAACATTGCGACATTGAGCAACAAAACCATGAGTCAGTGACACAGTATTTTCCTCTTTTTTTTCAGTATTCAGATAGAACGATGCACCTACATGATTTTTGGTAGTGCTCGTCCTCCTTAGTTAACTTTCTCTATTCCACTCTCTATCGTAGAAAGAAACTGTAAAAACAGGCATTATCAACAGAATTAACTTTCCGCCAGTCCTTGAACAAATCATAGGTTACTTGTTTCCATTAGAAAATGTAACTAAAACAAAGCTTAAAATGTTGATATTTGAGTCAGAATCATTTTATGCTACATGTGTCATTTAAAGTTTTAAAAGCGTCTGCACTAGCCAGACCCTGTTTAAAAACATTAAATTCTGCTCCTCAGAGACACTGTGAAGACATGATTGATTCTGCTGAGACCAACGGTCACGTGACAAATATTCACTGAAAATCTGTTTACACAGAGCAGAGAGGAGAGGACAGGAGAGGCTAGAAACACGACAATACTTAAATATGTACAAAATGTGGAGAAACAATTTATTTCCAATATTTGGGCACTTAAGAATTAGAGAAATCCAACCTGTGTCGTTTTTCTGATTTCTGTCATTATGACTGTGTTACTCTGCACAAAGACATGTTTGAGTTGTTCCCATTTCTAGCCATGATTGTTCTGATTTCATAGAGCTGCAGGACTTCTATATTTATATAGAGAATGAAGTGAAATATAAGGACACAGAGACTCAAATGTAAAAAGAGCAAAAAAACTCCCTGAAACAGTTTATTGGGGTTCAGAGACTAAATATAACCCTTTCGCACTTTACTTTGAGCTGATCTAACAGACAAAAGTGGAGTTGGAGATGCCCTGAATGTACTTTAGACCATAAGCATTAAAGGGTGAAATTAAAAGCCAACATTATGTATTCTGTTGTTTCTGTGTGTGACTTGTTGCTGTGTGTGTGTGTGTGTGTGTGTGTGTGTGTTGCAGTATTGCGGGCAGCCTGATTTACTCCTACATCACCCTCACAGAGGAGCAGTCCAACAAAGTGAGTGAAAGCACCAAGCTGGACATCAAGGGCAAGGTGGTTGTATGACAGAGACACTGGATTTTATTATTTTTATGCTGAAAAGAGAAAAAAACTATTTTTAGTAAAGACTTTTTTATTTATGGAGCGTTTTGAGCGGCAGAGGCGTGGGATGCTGGGCGCGGTCACCGTGTCTCTCCTGCTGGTTATTAACCCTCCAGAGGGATTATGGGTTGTTGTTTTTTATGGTGTTTTCTTTTTAAACATTTGTATTTTGATACTGTACACGTGAGGAGGAGAAGAAGAAGGGAAACATGGAACCAATATTTATGTTACAACATTTTCGAACAAAGTTAAATGAGATATTTAAGCCTGAGTCAAATAATGGTCATTTTGAAGGCACAATCCTTGTTTTTTAACGCTTTTTTCTGTTTTTTATGGTGGCCCTGAAAGCTCACGGCGCTGCAACTGAAGAAAACACATGCAAATACACAAAACTGAGAAAACATCTTCATCGATTTGACAACACAAGAACAGCATTTAGAAAACGCTGCAAAGACCACAACAGACAGTGTTTCCAGAGGACACTTAAAAGTAATGCACACGTCTGGACACGCTTGATATTGTCACGTTATTTTAAGATAATGGTAATTTGATGAAATCAAATTCATCAAATTGATGAAGATGTTTTCTCAGTTTGCTTGTGTTTTGTGTATTTGCACGTTTTCTTCAGTTGCAGTGCTGTGAGCTCTCAGGGACACCGTAGATTTTACTGTTTACAGGGAATGTAACTTTAGATGCCTTTAAGCACAGTGAGATGCACTGACACTGTCACTATCTGCTGTTTCACTCTTTAGTACATTTCTTTTTATTCATGTCAGTGATCGAGGATTGTGGCTTTAAATTAATGTTGCTGCCACCTTTTTTTTGGGAAATCATTTAATATCATGGTTTACATTTTGCTCGCTCAGTATTACGGGATGTTTGTCTGGTTCTCTATGCAGGATTAACATGTTTTTATTTGTAAAAAGAGGATCCACACATTCTCTTTTTTCGCACTTTTACCTGAGGTCGGCCTGAATGACATCACTTCCTGTTACTCATTGCTGGTGACTGAGATTATTGTATTCTTCTGAAATGTAAGTTTCAGGTTTTCTAAGTATTACAAGAAGAGAAACGTGTTTTTTTAAAACCTTTAATAGTCAGGTACGAGTGTTGAGGTTGTTTTTTTTTTATCTACGTCTTTTTATATTTATTACATTTTTTAGACTAATGTTGGTTTTGTAGGTGGAGTGGTTGTGAACTGAGCTCATGTCGAACAGTAACCCTGGATTTGTAGCTGAAACACAATTATGTATTTTTACATTAAAAGAAACTGACGTGAAGTATGGCTCTGTATGTGTGATTATTAAATGATTTATCAAAGATCTGCAGGTTTCTCTGTTAAAGCTCCTCACAATCAGTCAGAAATATTAATATTAATATTAGAGATAGATAAAATAGAAATATATATATATATATACATACATATATATGTACGTATATATACATACATGTATATGTGTATATATATATACATACATGTATATGTATGTGTGTGTGTATGTGTATATACATATATATATATATATATATACATACATACATGTATTTATGGCATGCCGTTCAGGAAATTAATCTTTGAATATATTGAATGAATTCCTGAATATATGGAATGAAACTTTGAATATAGTGAATGAATTCTTGAATATATGGAATGAAACTTTGAATATATTGAATGAATTCTTGAATATATGGAATGAACCTTGAATATATATAATGAATTCTTGAATATATGGAATGAAACTTTGAATATATTGAATGAATTCTTGAATATATGGAATGAACCTTGAATATATGGAATGAACCTTGAATATATGGAATGAAACTTTGAATATATTGAATGAACCTTGAATATATGGAATGAACCTTGAATATATGGAATGAAACTTTGAATATATTGAATGAACCTTGAATATATGGAATGAAACTTTGAATATATTGAATGAATTCTCGAATATATGGAATGAACCTTGAATATATATAATGAAACTTGACTGACGTCATCAAGGCACTGCCATCTTGTATTTTGCTGCCGCAATAAGTGAGCATGAGTCAGTCTGGGAACCTTGTGGCAGCAACACTGACCAACGAGGACATTATCAACTTATTGTCAAGTGCTTGTATGGGCCACAATCCTCCCGATAGTACCCGTGCCCAATACAGTTCTCCTGACGAAGGAGTTCGCTCCCTTTTTAATCTTTTTAATTAGTTAATCACTCATTAATATGATGGCGGACAGACGGGAAAATAAAAGTCCCGTCAAAATAAAAGTAGCGTGCTAACTTATTATCAAGCACAATAAAGAAAAGAGAAAAAAAACACTTATCATCATGCACTAGTATAGGCTATTCTCTTTCTACACCCAGGCATGGTTCACATTTATTTTAGTCAGTCAGTTTAGTAATACATAATTGTTATTGATTATTAATTATAATCATAACTAATGCCATGGAAGCTATCGCTATGAAAGAGTTTGTTTACTTAACTTTTTTTTCAATATAAATGAAGTAGGACATCAAAAGATTCCCTTTGATTAGATAGGCTATAGCACACTCAGAACATTGTCATATCATTTAATTACAGCAATAGGCGGCGGGTGAGCCTGACGTTTGGGAAAGCTATCTGACCACGTTAAACAGAGCAACGGGTCGCCGGTGCTGCTGATCGCTTCTGAAGTACTTTTACGTTGTTTATCTCATCACCATGGCAACGCAGCAGCTGCATCATAATAAATCCCTGGAATATGGGGGAAGCTTGCTCGCGATCGCAGCTCCTTTGATGAGAAGGTGCACAGAGCACAAAGCTCAGAGCCGGACAATAACCGGACAATAAGACCAGTTAACTCCGACCGGGGCAAAAGGTTTTGTTGAGCCGGAACATGAACACAGAGCCTGGTTGAGTCTCCTCCGATCAACTTTTTATGTAATAACTGCGCCAGCCTGTGGCTAAACATCAGCACTGAAGCGATAACTTCACAAATTCTCATTTTCAATTAATATTTACAGTAACACTATTATTATGATTTGAAGCCTTGTCAGTTGACTGTGCGTGATGGGGACCTCTGCTTGTGTCTGCGTGTTATTGATTATAATCATAGCCATGGAAGCTATCGCTATGAAAGAGTTTGTTTATTAAATTTTTTTTCCAATATAAATGAAGTAGGACATCAAAAGATTCCCTTTGATTAGATAGGCTATAGCACACTCAGAACATTGTCATATCATTTAATTACAACAATAGGCGGCGGGTGAGCCTGACGTTTGGGAAAGCTACCTGACCACATATCGCTTCTGAAGTACTTATATATATATATATATACATGCATGTGTATATATATACACATATATATATGTATACACACACAGTACAGGCCAAAAGTTTGGACACACCTCATTCAATACGTTTTCTTTATTTTCATGACTATTTACATTGTAGATTCTCACTGAAGGCATCAAGTTATGAATGAACACATATGGAATTATGTACTTCACAAAAAAGTGTGAAATAACTGAAAACATGTCTTGTATTTTAGATTCCTCAAAGTAGCCACCCTTTGCTTTTTTGATAGCGCTGCAAACCCTTGGTGTTCTCTCAATGAGCTTCATGAGGTAGTCACCTGAAATGGTTTTCACTTCACAGGTGTGCCTTGTCAGGGTTAATTAGTGGAATTAATTAGTTTTCCCTTTTTAATGGGGTTGGGACCATCAGTTGTGTGTGCAGAAGTCAGGTTGATACACAGCTGACAGCCCTATTGGACAGCTGTTAGAATTCATATTATGGCAAGAACCAATCGGCTAAGTAAAGAGAAACAAGTGGCTATCATTACTTTAGGAAATGAGGGCCATTTGGTCCGGAAAATTGCGAAAACTTTGAATGTGTCCCCAAGTGCAGTGGACCGCAGAGTGAAGGCAAAAGGGCCAATAAGTGCTAAGCATCTCTGGGAACTCCTTCAAGACTGTTGGAAAACCATTTCAGGTGACTACCTCTTGAAGCTCATCAAGAGAATGCCAAGAGTGTGCAAAGCAGAAATCAGAGCAAAGGGTGGCTACTTTGAAGAAACTAGAATATAAGACATGTTTTCAAATATTTCACACTTTTTTGTTAAGTACATAATTCCACATGTGTCCATGAATAGTTTTGATGAATCTACAATGTAAATAGTCATGAAAATAAAGGAAATGCACTGAATGAGAAGGTGTGTCCAAACTTTTGGCCTGTACTGTATATACAAACTATTGCTGCGCAAGGAAGTAACAATACATTTGAATTAGGTTGGAAGATATATAGATAGATGTATATAGATAAGATACATAAACAGCTATAGATGAATATATAGATACATAGTTATGGATAAACAGATTTAGATTCATAAACATATATACAGTTGAAATCAGAAGTTTACATACACTATATAAAAAGACACATAGGCTTTTTTTCTCACTGACATGAAATCAGACAATCACTTTTCCTGTTTTAGGTCCGTTAGGATTACCAAAATTATTTCTATTTGCTAAATGCCAAAATAATGAGAGAAGGATTTTTTTTAGACAATTTTTTATTACTTTCTTCAAAGTCAGAAGTTTACATACACTAACATTATTATGCCTTGAAACAATTTGGGAAAGCCCAAATGATGCTGTCATGTCTTTGGAAGCTTCTGATAGGTTTATTGACAACATTTGAGTTAATTAGAGACACACCTGTGGATGTATTTTAAGTCACACCTGAAACACACTGCTTCTTTGTGTAACATCATGGGAAAGTCAAAAGAAATCAGCCAAGATATCAGGAAGAGAATTGTGGACTTGCACAAGTCTGGTTCATCCTTGGGTGCAATTTCCAGATGCCTGAAGGTGCCATATTCATCTGTTCAAATAATTATACCCAAGTATAAACACCATGGGAATGTCCAGCCATCATACCGCTCAGGAAGGAGACGTGTTCTGTGTCCCAGAGATGAACATGCTTTGGTCCAAAATGTGCATATCAACCCAAGAACAAAAGCAAAAGACCTTGTGAAGATGCTGGCTGAAGCTGGTAAGAGTGTGTCATTATCCAGAGTGAAACGAGTACTGTACCAACATGGGCTGAAAGGCCACTCTGCCAGGAAGAAGACATTACTACAAAAGAAACATAAAAAAGCCAGATTACAGTTTGCAAATGCACACAGGGACAAAGACCTTAATTTTTGTTCTGACAAAACTCTAATCTGTCTTTTTTATGTTGCAGTGGGGCCGCGGATGCGCAATACGCTGCAAAGGCACGCATGCGCAGTACTCGACCTGAAAAGTAAAAAAAAAAATGTAAAGACATTTTTTTTTTACATTTTTTATAAAAAAAGAATTTAAAAAAAAGTTACAAAAAAGTTTTTAAAAAATAGTTTAAAAAAATAGTTTTGAAAAAAGGAAAGTAAAAAGGACAGTGGTGGAAGAAGTATTCAGATCCTTTACTTCAGTAAAAGTACTAATACTACACTGTGAAATGACTCCACTCCGCTCATTTGAACTACCTAATAAACTCTTAAGTGGTTTAATTTATAAAAAATGGGTAATAATTTTAAATGTATCATGTTTTTCATTGTAAATCTTGACCTGAAAAGTAACTAAAGCTGTCAGCTAAATGTAGAGGAGTAAAAAGTACAATATGTTGAATGATTTGTGATATGTGCCTCTTTTGTGTGTGTGTATGAGGACTCTATACTGCAAACAAAATCTACCTCTGGGTACAAATAAACAAAATAACATAGATAAAAAGATTTTTAAAAAACATGATAATGATAATGAATTTCATTGCCTTAAGTCTTTTGGTCTGGGCACAGTGCCAAATATTAAATTAGACTGCCACCAGAGCGCCACCTAGGGGCCGACCAATAAAATCTTCAAGGGTTATCCTCAGGAGGGCATTGACAATAAGTATACCAAGTTTGGTGTTAATCCGACCAACCGATTTGGAGATATAAAATACTTCAATTTAAAGAGCGCCACCTAGTGGTCATCGGCCAAAATTTTGCACAGAGCCTCAGGGGCTCATGGGGAAGTAGGATCTTGAGTTTCATGTCATTCAGACACACCAATGTGGAGATATGCAACACTTCGTGTTTTGTGTTGATAATAGCGCCACCTGCAGGAAGTTGTTATTTAATAACTTGAGTATTCTTTGGGTTCACAAAATTCTTTTAATAACTTTTTGTTATGAGGGTCCATAGATGCTGTGTGCAAAGTTTGATGCAAAACGATGAAATTGCCAAGGAGTTCGAAAAAGTAGGTTTACGACATTTCGCGAATTTTCGGGGAAAAAAACTCTAGGCGAAAATGGGCGTGGCCTATATTACGAGATTCATTTATATTTAAAGTTTCATGAGTTTTGGGGTATGTTCAGGCAGTGAAAAATGCAATCATTTGGGAAGAAGAAAACAAACAAACAAAAAATCATTTGAAATACAATAGGGACCTCGCAGGTCGTTGCCTGCCTGATATAGATAAACAGATATATTTAGATGGATAGATTACTTTATTCATCCCCGGAGGGAAATTAGGTTGTCATTGCAGTCCGGTATTTGAATACAATGGAATAAAATACTGAGGTACAAAAATAAGAATAGGACAAGGACACTTCAAAAACACAAGATAAGTAAATAAGGTGCAGTGGCAGGATGGTGGTAATGATGTATCTATATATCCATGACAACCATAGATATAGATAGATATAGCTACATAGATAATGATTAATATATATAGATATATTTGTATGTATAGATATATTGATATGGTATAGATACATAGATATAGATAGATAGCAATTTATATAAAATATGCACAAAAAGTAAGAAAATTTGTTTGGTAGATTATCTTCTTTGCTAAAAAATGTATTCCATTGAAAGTCTGTTTATTTCCCTTTTAAACAGAACCATATTTGTGTGATGAGCAGCAGAGTTTGTGGGTTGTGCCCATGAAAAAAAAAAAGCCAAATCTTCTCAGAAACTGCCAAACAGATTTTCTTTGCTGTTGCTATTGACTCTTGCTTTGAGCTTCTGGTTCCCCCTGTGAGCCCTGCTGCTACTTCAAGCTGGTGTTCTGCAAAACTAAGTTGTGGCATTCTTTGGAGTGAGCTTCAGTACCATCTGCAGTCTGAAGGCCAAGCTCCATATACCGAGGTGTCAGAGAGACAGGGTCTGGAGGCTTGTCATCACTGGAGGCAATCTCAATGCAGAGAGATATTGAGATGAAATTCTGCAACCAGTAGGGATCCCATATCTCCACAGTCTGGGACCTAACTGAAATAGAAATGTAAAGCCTGGTACAACCAAAGGTACATTTGTTTGGATAAATATAATAACAAAAATAGCTGATAAGAGTTTAATTGAAGAGCTGACATCTACACATTTAACATGGTTTTCTTAATTACCAAAATCATTATCAATAAAACCATGTTAAACATCTAGATATCAGCTCTTCAATTAAACTCTTATCAGCTATTGTTATATTTGTCCAAACAAATGTACCTTTAGTTTCACCAGGCATTAAAATGAGAAAAAAAAAAAAGCTCTTATTCTTTTCTCTTCTTTTCTTCAACATATAGCACTCCATTAGCGATGACAGTCAGCTCTTGAAGTTATGTACTTACTTGATTCCTATGGTGTTTGTCTAGTACCATCAGTTTGAATGCACTTATTGTAAGTCGCTTTGGACAAAAGCATCTGCTAAATGACATGTAATGTAATGTAACAAGAAACTGAATAAAACAAGGTGGTCTAATCATTTTTTCCATGACTGTATAAGATAGGAGAAAAACATTAACATAGTAGATAATAGCTAAATATTCAGACTTAAACTACTATTGCACAAGTGACAAATAATAAATAAAGGTGTGAGGTGTAAACATGATTTAAAGTGCTCTACTGTATTATCCATCAAGTAGCATTCTTATTAGTGATTTTATTCATATTTCTGTGTGTTTTTTTTAATCCATCAAGCGTCTCTAATATAAGTGCTGCATGATTCAAAAGTCTGTAACTGGCTGTTTTACTATCAGCTGGTGATAAACTTTAGTGGAGCAATGGTTCCCCCTTCTGTCACATCAGACTCAACACGACATCACAGCAGAGCAACGTTTTTTCTCACCACCAGGCGTCTCAGCTGCATGGAGCCAATCTACAGATTAGATTATATACTGTTTACTCTAAATACATGTAAAAAACTTCACGCTGAAAGTCAAACTTCCAACCTTCAAATACTACAAATGAATGGAGATGAAACTCAAAGAGAACATGTTTTAATACAAATACAAACACATTAAAACATCGTAGATACAAACCCACTGCCCTCAGGCTCATGACCTCTGACCTCACTGGTTTTCAGGCGACTTATATTCACTATTACATAAGACACATCAACAACACATTAATTCATTAAAAATAAGAAATAGGAACAAATATCCACAGATGTTTGGTAAAATGGCTCTTCTAAAATTAAGAAGTGCAGCTTTTTGCAGAAAACAGTCAAATGATTTCCCCTCAAATGTGATTTTACATCAATTTAAAGGTAATATTGCATTGTTTTTGTGAGATATGGGCATTTATTATTGAATAAGCACCGTCATCAGTCCAGTCTAAACAAAGAAAAAAAAAAAAAAAAAAAAAGTGTTTTTACTTCAGTCCTCAGCTGCCGCTCCCTCATTATGGAGGTGCTGTTGAATCTGAAGGCACTTTGGTTTAACAGACAAACACAAAGTAGAAGAACACAAGAGAGAAGAGTTTCATAAAACCATCAAAGATCTCTGCACACAAAGATATTTAACCCTCTGAACCCCAACAACGAGCTATTTCAGGGAGTTTTACTCTCTGCCCTTTCATTTCACTGTAATATATAAAATCTCTATAAATCTATAAGTCCTGCAGCTCTATGGAATCACCACAATCATGGCGAGAAGTGGAAACAACTCAAACATGTCTTTGTGCAGAATAACGCAGTTAGAATGACAGAAATCAGAAAAATAAAGGAAAGACAAGTTGAATTTCTGTGCTTATTTATTTTTTAAAACTTGGAATAAAATGGAATTTATATATAAACACTTTTCCAAGTGCCCATAAGTGTCCTGAATGTTGTAAAATGACAGTTTTCTCCACATATTGAAGTATTGTCTTTCTACAATAAACGTGTATTTTGAGGCGCTCTTTTAAACAAAACCCACTCTCGTTGGGGTTCAGAAGGTTAAACTTGGACTAAAAACAGCTCTGGTAACCTGAGAAGTGCAATAAAACTCAAAAAATGAGTTGGCTTAAATTCCAATCATGGCTGCATAATTTCCCCGCGGCTGTTTGAACACATTCACACGGACATTCCGAACACAGAGGAGTAAAGAAACAAAGCAGAAGTGAACAGACAGGTCGGGCTGAGGCAGGTAACCAGTCATACGGGGAAGCTGCAGAGAAATCAATCAGGTCAAAAAACCGAAACAAACAGAGCCCCTGAGAGGGTTTCCCTTTCAACTACACATGCAAAAGTTTACATACATTTAAATAAGGGACTCTTAGGCACATTTAGGGACATTTAGACCCACATCATGTCAGCAACAACTCTTATCTCTCTCATTACTGCTCCAACCTGCTGCACCACAATAAATCTGATCATAGTGACATTACTTCACTTGAGTTTACGTCGTGATAAAAACAGGACGAACCTGTGAAACGGCGAATATTCAGACAGCACCCAAACAGGACCAGCAGGACTCACTGACTTTCTTTGGCTTCTCTACAAAAAATAAAGTGCAGCACGTTAACTGTTAAAGTGTCATTCATACTGCAACGTTTTCTAAAAAACATCCCTCATGTTTTATGTTCCTGAACGGCCTCAGACTCACTGGGTGAAAGGTGAGAAATTAGTCACTGCAGCAACACATTTACCTCCCGGCAACCTTCAGACAAAACAAAAACTAGAGCAAAAGTCTGAGCATTCATTAAAGGACGAGAGCCCGATGGTATCTGTTCTCCGATATGCACGGATATTATATAAAAAAATGTATGTTGAACTAATGGGATCAATGCTCTTTATTTATTTATTATGGGTTTTTTCTCACTATTATCATTTTCATTATTATGATTAAATGCCCTATTCCCTGGGTTTTACTGTTGAAAAACCAATTAAGAGATCTTTAAAAAAAGAAATCAGCCTTCTCAGTACCTTTGCAAAATAAAATCAGTAAATAAAATCCAAAGAGAAGATCTAATTTCATTTCAAGTTTAAAAAACACGCTATCTGCCCCAATATTTGACAACATATCGGGCTCTAACAAGAACAAGGCTCAGAGCTTTTTATCTTTGGAAAGACTTTAAATATATAACTTACTGCATTGATACAGAAACGGGAGTAGAGATGTGAGGGTCTAGAGCGTGCCGAGGTTCTCGGCCATGTAGCAGAGGCTGTAGAAGTTGCACCCGATGCAGCAGAGGTTACAGAGCGAGGAGAGCAGCCGGTAGAGCCACAGCCGCCCGCTCAGGTGTCGGTACTTCACGTCCGTCTCACACAGCTTGGCGTACGCCTCGCGGTTGGACGACTGGCCGATGTCCTGGCCGAGCCCGCACGCCTGCTCGATCAGGTGCATGTCGGCCATGATCTCTGACGTCATCTGGCCGAACCATTGAGCGTTGACCGCCGCCACCGTCACCGACACGAAGAAGATGAAGATCTGGAGGAGGAGAGTAGATATTAACCTGCTGAAACAAACTCATGTGATCGTAATACACAGTTTGTCATATAAAGAAACTGTAGAAACAGACTTTAAATTTGGAATTTGAACTTTCCAACAGTCCTTAAAGGGATCAGAGGTTTTAAACATTTCCTTTTCAAGCTTTAAATTGTCTTATTTCTGTCAGAATCACTTTATTCTATGTCTCATTTAAAATGTTGCCAAAAATCCACCGTTTATCGTAGAAAGAAACTGTAAAAACAGGCATTATCGTCAGAATTTTAACTTTCCGACAGTCCTTGAACAGATCAGAGGTTACAAAAGTTTCTGTTAGAAAAAAGGGACCAAAACGAAGATTAAATTTGTGACATTTCTGTCAGAATCTCTTCATTCTACATGTGTCATTTAAAACGTGTCCAAAAATAAAGTTTTTGCACTAACCAGATCCTGTTAAAAACATTACATTCTGGAAAAAAAAAATCACTGAAAATCTGTTTACACAGAGCAGAGAGGAGAGGACAGGAGAGGCTGTTTACACAGAGCAGAGAGAAGAGGACAGGAGATGCTAGAAACATGACAATACTTAAATATGTACAATATGTGGAAACAATTTGACATCACAAAGTTGAGAAATTCAACTTGCTTATTTATTTTTTTCTGGTTTCTGTCATTCTAACTGTGTTATTCTGCACAAAGACATATTTGAGTTGTTCCCACTTCTAGCCATGATTGTGCTGATTCCATAGAGCTGCAGGACTTATAGATTTATAGAGATTTTATATATTGCAGTGAAATACAAGAACACAGAGAGGAGAATGTAGAAAAAGCAAAAAACGATCTGAATCAGCTCGTTGGGGTTCAGTTCTTTAAAGTTGTTTCAGGACTCACCTGGAAAGCTTCTCTGTCGTCCAGCAGGTCGGCGGGATGATACACAGCGTAGATGGTGAGGTTGAGGAAGGCGCAGGCTGAGCCCAGGTGGAGGTAGAACGGGACGAGGCGGCTCTGGATGAAGCCGTACGTGTGTCTGTTCAGATGGTTGTCCATCACAAAGCCTGAGCACAAAACACAATGACTCGTTACTAGGCCTGTCACGATGGTCAATATATCGACTTATCGTTCGATTTATATAAAATGGGTGCGATAGTTTTTGTGGACTCGATAATTCTTATTTACATAAGCAAACAACATTTTCGCCAGTCGCACTGCTTCTGTCTCTCTCCTGTCACTCAGCCTGCTCTCTGTGGGAGGCACGGCACACACACACACACACACACACACACACACACACACACACACACACACACACACACACACACACACACACACACACACACACACACACACACACACACACACACACACACACACACACACACACACACACACACACACACACACACACACACACACACACACACACACACACACACACACACACACACACACACACACACACACACACACACACGCGCACGCATACGCTAGTGATTGTGTTACTCGAAGTTAAGTTTCACGACGCCTGCACAACTCCAGAAAGTTTGGTGAAATAAAAGGAATTGGTGCCAAAGCCAGTGTGGTGTGGGAACGATTTGGATTTCATTGTTCAGCTCAGCAGCTCTACAACAACTGCGGCCGCCGTCGCTAACTGCACAGCGTCCGCCGCTTATTGTAAACAAACCAGCATGCTAACTGTACACGTGGTGTCTACTGTTGATTGTAAATTAAACGGCGTCGCCAACTGTGTACAGAGTGTCCGGTGCTTGTTGTAAACAAACGGAGGTCGTTAAGTGAACACATACTTCTGCAGCAAATACAAACTGTACTGCTACAGAGCTAACTGTTAGCCCGTTAGCACTGACTGTCCTGCCTCTTAAAGGAGCCAGGCCTCTCTTATAGTGGACGCATTATAACGCAGACTTTTTGTGCCATTTCAGTAAAACTGAAACAGTTGTTTATATATTATTTATAATATACAATATTATAATATTTATCTCTGTTAATTTCTGTTAACAGAGCCTGAGAGTCTATTTTATTTGCTTTGATTGTAGTTTATTTATTTATGTTTTATTTATCTAGGATTTTTTAATATTTATTTTTCACATTTAAATTCCAATGTTTAATATTCTTGAGATTTAAAAATTCATTGCTGTGGAAAAAGGTGACCTCAACAATACCATCGTTTATCGTGATAGTTTCAGGGAAAATATATCGTCCTAAAAATGTGTTATCGTGACAGGCCTACTCGTCAAACACTGCAGGGAATCTGCTGGTTCTCATGTCATGTTTGTGTTGTGCAACATCCCTGCCACCACCTGAGCTCCTGACTTTGTGTGTGTGTGTGTGTGTGTGTGTGTGTTTTTGTGGTACTAACTTGAAATGAAGGTTACCCAGATCTGCATCCCCCAGTAGGTGGAGAGCAGCAGCAGCTGCAGCAGCTTGACGGTGAACGTGGGCTCGTCATCAGTGGACATCTTCCTCCTCAGCCTCTCTGCTCTGCTGCAGCCTCCAAACACACCACACACACACACACACACACACCCTGCAGCAGCTTCCTTCTGCTCACCTGGAGGCCACCTGATACTCCACCCGAGTGCCTCTGCAAACATACCAAAGGGTGCGACGACATATAGAGAGTTAAGTGAAAGTTAAACGCAGTGACTTACTGAAACTCACCCACACCTTTAGATAAGCTCCATACTGTGAATCTGTGCAGCACAGTGTGCAGACTTCTGTCAGACCAACAAGGAAATACACTGCAGGTGTGCACAACCCATTAATATTCACTACTAACACAGATATTAAAAGCAGCTTAAACTCAAGGTCTGCAGGGTAAAGACAAAGAACAGTGCTCAACTGTTCAACTACAAAAAAAAAAAACAGTGTTACAGATTAACGAGTGAACAGGTTATGTGGTTGAAAGGTGAAGTGGCTGAAACTTGGTTTCGGTTTCTTTAAAGGATTGTCAAAAATGCACCATTTATTTTTGAGAAATAAACTGTAAAAACAGGTATTATTGTCAGAATTTGAATTTTCTAATGGTTGAACAGATCATTGGTTATGAAAGTTTCCACTATAAAAAGTGACCAAAATGTGTCTTAAAATGTTGATATTTGTATAAGAATGTCTTTATTCTACATGTGTCATTTAAAATAAAGCGTTTGCACTAACCAGATCCTGTTAAAAACATTAAATTCTGCTCATCAGAGACACTGTGAAGACATGATTGATTCTACTGAGACCAACAGTCACGTGACAAATATTCACTGAAAATCTTTTTACACAGACCAGAGAGGAGAGGACAGGAGAGGTGGTAACATGACAATACTGGAGAAAACTGATTTTTATAAAATTCATGACACTTGTGGGCACTTTGAAAAGTGTTTAGATAAAAATTACATTTTTCTGATTTCTGTCATTCTAGCTGTGTTATTCTGCACAAAGAAGGTTTGAATTCTTCCCACTTCTAGCCATGATTGTGCTGATTCCATAGAGCTGCAGGACTTATAGATTTATAGAGATTTTATATATTGCATTGAAATACAAGGACACAGAGAGGAAAGTTTAAGCTGCTCGGTCAGAGGGTTTATCTGTAACTGGCAGCAGTAAATCCTCAAAGTCACCTTTACCAAAACGAGTTACTTGGTAAGATCGCGCCAGATATCAGCTAACTGTTTGTACTAAACTTTGTAACAAGGTAAAAACTTATGTAACAGTGAGTAGCAGCTAGCTGAAGTTAACTTAGCGAAAGTTAGCTTCATTTAGGAAACTTTGACAGTAGGTGCAGTCCTCGCCGTCATCTTTACAATCTGAAATAAAGCAGCTATAACAATATTAATCTGAGCCAGGCTGTGTGGTGTGCAGACACATTGTAGCTCTGAATGTAAACTTACCTGCTGGTTTTAGCTAACAAGCTGCGAACTCGCTCTTCAAGTCCCAGTGAAGGAGAAGAAGAGGGCGGTGACAGTTCAGTGTGCTCTGGAGAATAAAACCCTCTTCAAACAGACTCCACTTGGTTCCTCCGAAGCCTTCAGGTGAATCCTCGCTCTGCTCCAGGTTATAAAAGCCGTATACTGAGAGAAAAGTCGCTCCTCAGCAGCAGGGGCGCAGCAAGGAGATCTGGAGCGTTATATAAGCTCTCTGTGGGCCCCTCCCACCTAGGCCCCGCCCCCCGATGAAGGGGAACCAATCAGCTCTCTCCTTTGACTGTTGAATGAATTCAGTTTGTTAGTAAACAGAAAAATGTCTAAAATCTGCCAACAGGGTGAAGAGACACAACTAGCTTTTAAAATCAACGTGCTATTCTACGGTATTTTTGGCATTTTTTTTGGACAAACCACACTTTGACTTTTTTTAAAACTTTTTTTGGACATACTATACTATGGCGTTTGTTTGTTTTTTACATAAATTAATGTAGTGTTTTCTTGATATCTTTGGACATACTGTACTATAACATTGATCAATGTGATATTCTTCTGTGTTTTTGGTCTTCTTGGACAAATGGACATTTTTATTTAAATTACTTTTTCAACATAGTATACTCTTGGGGGGTTTGGGTTTTTTCCCCCAATTTTTGTACAAACTATAATATGGTGTTTTTAAAATATAAATGGACATGCTACACAATTGGCATTTTTGTATAAACTACACTTTGACCGTTTTCTTTTATTTTTTTCCCACATACTATACTTTGGAGGGTTTTTTTTCAATTTTTGGACATACTATAATATGCTGTTTTTATATTTTATACTCATCCTTTCCCATCCAATCAGTATCCAGCCCAGTAGAAACCCTGAGTCACCAATTGTGTTCATATCTCATCTTCCTGACTAATGTGCAATTGTACAGCATTTTTTTGGCAAACTACAAAATTACCGGTTTTTGACATTTTGTCATTCTATAGCATGGGTTTTTTTTTCTTGTCTTTTGGACATATTATAATATGGTGTTTTCTTGATATTTTTGAACAAACTACACTATTACCATGACACAACATGTCATTCAACACACTATACTATGGCATTTTTTTGAATTTTTGGACATATACTACAATATGGTATGTCCAAAAATCTGAGCAGTTGGAAGGCATGGCTAAAGTTAACGCTAGTCTGCATGCCCCCAAACAAATTAAGATCTGGATATTCTTATTTTTTTAAGGATCTGTTAAGAAGGCTACAGAACAGAACAGATAAATGTGTTTGTTTTCTCAAGGTGGCAAGAACAAAGTTAGTTCTGGCCAGGACATTTCATACTTCACAAGAAAATCAAGTGCAGAACGCCTGGGAAGTCGTCACATGGCAGTCCCACTGCAGCACACGGCAAACCCACATTTCTGACCAATCAAACAATATTTGTTGGACACTACATGAGAACAAAGTTCTGCCTCGATGATGTCAAGAACAGAGGCATTTGTTCTCCCATTCTGTCTCTGTGGATGTGGGTCGCTGTCTGTTGACATACGTCACTACCTATGCGTACGTGGTTCACTGTGTGTGTGCGTGCCCTCTCTGTGCATTGGTGGATTGATCATGCAAGATGCTTTGCTATAATGCTCATGTGCTATTATTGTTTTTAAACTATGATTCAACTAAATAAATTTACTGCATGTGCTTAAACTTTCTCTGCCCTGCTTAGAGTAAGATTCTATAATCACAAATATATATATTTTATGTTTTACATTTTATATGGACATTGCAAAATCTGTCTCCAATAATATCTCTGCAAGTCATACCAAGGCAGGAGTTTGTGTTTTAAAAGTTTTGTTGCCCGGTCAGTTCACGGACATGGAGTGCTGAGCAGAAAGATAACTGTCTTCTCTGCTTGGTGACATGACGTGTCCACGTATTGATTAAACTGAAAAATCAGCGGATTGAGGGGAGGCGACTTCTGGAAGAGATCTACCTACATTCTTAGTAAACTTTGCTAGGATATTAAAAAAGGGTTAAAGGGAAAGTAGAGTGGTCCAGACTTCATGAAGTGATCAGCCTTTGTGTAATCAAGGATGTGTAGTTTGAATCCAGAGACTCAGTAAACAGCACATTTCTTGACGAATTTATTTGTAAACACCAATTTAAAGGATACAGAAAAAACAAAACAGATTAGCTGTGCACTGTGCTGTTATTCAGATAAATCCCCTTTATCCTGTAGTGCAGTGTGGTATTCCCCCAACAGCTTCAGAAAATAATTTTAAAAAGCATCAGAATGATATTAACTGCAGAAAAATGATCATTATTATTGGCTTACACAATGCTGGTGATCAGATGTTTGTTTTATATCAAAATAGGTAGCAGCCTTTACGTTACAAGACAGTTTGTTTGGCTCCTTTTTTGATATATTTATAACAAAATATATTTATTTTAAAACATGTGTATGACACCAATAAGTTAATGTTTTCAAGGTGTATGGCACTGGTAGGTAAGGCTGCCCTGTTAATAAAGGTTGTGCAGAGATTTTCAAAATAAACACAAGATAAGGTGGTTAAACAGGCTGGAACATACACATAAAAAAAAGGAAAATTTAAAACATTTGCTCTCAAAAAGCACCACATTATACATTCATGACTCAAAAGCACTGCAGGACCTGATTCTGCTTCACAGTAAGACACAAAATAACACACACTACATTTTGAAGGAGTGTGTGCAAAGCTGACTTCCAAATAATTCTGAGCTGTATATATATGTGAAACAGTTTTTTGTGGTTGTTGGAACATCCCGACCCCCAGCAGCGGGCCGAGGCCCCGGGGGGTCAGTGTCGGGCAGATTTACAGATCTTGTCGTAGACCTCGGGGAAGGCGTCCTTACAGCCGAGCTCTTCTCTCAGCCGGTGATACAACTGTCCGTCAAACATCTCCCAGAACTCCTCTCGGTCCATGTATACGTCTGCATACAACATCTGGAACCTGCAGGAGGCACAAAAACACATAAATAAATGCAAGATGCAGCATTAATATCATTATATTTATTCATGATGCAGTGCTTTCATATTTGATATTTCTGCTTTATTAACTCTCTAAACCCCAACGAGCCGTTTCAGGGTGTTTTTGGCTCTTTGTACATTTTCCTCTCTGTGTCCTTGTATTTCACTGCAACATATAAAATCTCTATAAATCTGTAAGTCCTGCAGCTCTATGGAATCAGCACAATCATGGCTAGAAGTGGGAACAATGTTAGAATGACATAAATCAGAAAAAAAGTTGAATTTCTCTGATAAATTGTTTTAAAAAATTGGAATAAAATGGAATTTATATATAAACACTTTCCCAAGGGCTCACAAGTGTCATAAATGTATATAAAAACTGTTTTCTCCACATATTGTACATATTGAAGTACTGTCATGTTTCCAGTCTCTCCTGTCCTCTCCTCTCTGCTCTGTGTAAACAGATTTTCAATGAATATTTGTCACGTGACCGTTGGTCTCAGCAGAATCAATCATGTCTTCACAGTGTCTCTGAGGAGACACTGTGAAGACACTAATGTTTTAAACAGGACCTGGTTAGTGCAAACACTTTATTTAAATGACACATGTAGAATAAAGGCATGCTGACACAAATATCAACATTTTAACACAAGTTTTAATTATTTTTTCTTACAGAAACTTTCTTAACCTATGATCCATTCAGCAACTGTTGGAAAGCTGAAATCCTGATGTCAATGCCCGTTTTTACAGTTTCTTTCTAAGATAAACTGTGTATTTTTGCAGATTTTTTAAAAAGAAAAACATGCCTTTTTAACTCTGTGTTGCGTTGTGGGGTTCAGAGGGTTGTGACATTTTTGATCCAATTACAAAGATATCAGCTTTGTTGTGAATGCTAAATATTCTGCCTGTATTTGTATTTATCTGAGACGTACCCGTGCACGTCTCGGACAAACTTCTCCAGCTGACGCGTCGATGCTTTGGCTTCAAAGTGTTTGACTCTGGGCTCTCCGTACGCTCCGATGTCCACGTACAGCTCCTCTTCCTGACCTTTGGGGTGGACCATCCCTCTGCCTGCAGGCAGCAGGAAGGGACACAGCCACAGAGGGTAGACCTGGAGCAACACAGAGCAGACAGGAGTTTAAACAGCAGTATGTCATATAGCCAGCAGGTGTGTAGCAACTTCAGTCACTGAGTCCGACCTCGATGTCCTCGTGGAATCGAGTGATGGCGGCCTGCAGGTCCTTCATGGGGACCAGCATGTCCTGGACCACGTGGTGCTGCTCGTAGAGCCGTCTGATGGTCTCGCCCTGCGTGAGCTTCAGCAGGGAGATCTTGGGAGGAACCATCCACCCGAACAGCCAGCGGAACACCGGGTTGTTTCCAAAGGGAATAATGTCCTGGAGAAACAATAAAACAAGTTAAAGGACGATGACATAATGCATCAGTGAACGGAACAATATGAGGAGCTGCTGTCTTTTTATCTTTTATATATCTAAAAATTAAATAAATCTTTGATTTCGGGGCTGTTGATCGGACAACCGACGTACACTCAACATGTCGCGTTTGTGTCTAGAGTTAATCAGACAATAATCATTATTTGCAGATGCAGATCCTGCAGCTCTATGGAATCAGCACAACAACTCAAACATGTCTTTGTGCGGAATAACACAGTTAGAATGACAGATATCAGAAAAAAAAACGTAAGTTGAATTTCTCTGATAATTTTTTTTTTTAAATTACAATAACATGGAATTTATATATAACCACTTTTCCAAGTGCCCACAAGTGTCACAGATACTGAAAAAAAAAACAGTTTTCTCCACATGCATGTTGAATTATTGTCATGTTTCCAGTCTCTCCTGTCCTCTCTGCTCTGTGTAAACAGCCTCTACTGTCCTCTCCTCTCTGCTCTGTGTAAACAGATTTTCAGTGAATATTTCTCACGTGACCGTTGGTCTCAGCAGAATCAATCATGTCTTCACAGTGTCTCTGAGGAGCAGAATTTAATGTTTTAACAGCATCTGGTTACTGCAAACGCTTTATTTCAAATAATACATGTAGAATAAAGAGATTCTGACACAAATATCAACATCTTAACACAAGTTTTGGTCACTTTTTCTGAACCCTTTGTAACCAATGATCTGTTTAAGGACTGTCAGAAAGTTCAAACTCTGATGATAATGACTGTTTTTACAGTTTCTTCCTACAATAAACGGTGTATTTTGGTGATGTTTTAAAGAAAACATTTCAAATGTTCAAACATTGACATTGGGATGGTTGGGGTTCAGAGGGTTAATAACTCATATTACCATATCAACAATCATGAACAAATTGCTTTATTTTTCTTTTTATCATATCGGCTCCAGCCCTCCACGCCCCGAGTGTGGATATGTGGTAAAGGATAATGAATGAATGAATGAATAACTATGACATCATGTTGAGTTCTAGTGTCTGTAGATGAGACTCTCTGATCCTCCAGCAGAGGGCAGCGACACACTAACAACCAGCACCAAACTCTCTCGTCTCCACGTCCAGAACATCAATAATGTCCATCACAAACTGTTGATTTAATCGGAGCCTCCGTCCGTCCTGTCCGCTCTCTGACTTCCCTCTGTGCTTCTCATAAACACAAAATCCTTTCTAAAACCAGAGAGCGCCCCAAAGCCCCGAGCAGCTCCTGGAGCTCCGTCAGACCAGAGCTCTGCATAATTCATCACACCATTTACTGTTCCTGAAAACAGAGGATGCCAAGCCCTGCTCACTAATGGCTAATGGTGTGTGTGTGTGTGTGTGTGTGTGTGTGTGTGTGTGTGTGTGTGTGTGTGTGTGTGTGTGTGTGTGACAGCGAAAGAGCATTAGAGTGTAATAAAGAGAAGTGAGCAAGGAGTTTATGAGATGATGACGAGCTAATATCTGGTAGTTATGTGCAGTACTTTAACCCTCTGAACACCAACGTATGAAATGTGTGTTTTCTTTGAAAGATCGACAAAATTGAATATATATATTGCAAAAATGCACCGTTTATTTTAGAAATAAACTGTAAAAACAGGCATTATCGTCAGAATTTGAACTTTATGACAGTCCTCAAATAGAGCATCAGTTATGAAAGAGCCAAAACTTGTCTTAAAATGTCAATATTTGCGTCAGAATCTCTTTATTCTACATGTATCATTTAAAATAAAGTGTTTACACTAACCAGAACCTGTTAAAAACATAAAATCCTGCTCTTCAGAGACACAGAGAGGAGAGGACAGGAGAGGCTGTTTACACAGAGCAGAGAGGAGAGGACAGGAGAGGCTGGAAACATGACAATACTTCAATATTTGGAGAAAACTGTTTCTGTGAGACTTGTGGGCACCTGGAAATGTGTTTATATATAAATTCCATTTTATTCCAATTTTTAAAAAATAATTTATAGGATAATTTTTTTCTGATTAATTCTGTTAATCGGCACAAATACATGTTTGAGTTGTTTCCACTTCTAGCCATGATTGTGCTGATTCCATAGAGCTGCAGGACTTATAGATTTATAGAGATTTTATATATTGTAGTGAAATACAAGAACAGTGATTAAATGGTAAAAAGAGCAAAAAATGCCCTGAAACAACTTGATGGGGAAACAGCCTCTTCGTGTGTGTGTGTGTGTGTGTGTGTGTGTGTGTGTGTGTGTGTACCTGCAGCTCCCAGAAGATGCTGCGTGTGTGTCTGTGGTAGTATTGTCTCAGAGGGATGTATTCCTCTCCAGCAGCGTCTCCTCTCAAATATCCCTCCACGTGTTTAAAGAACCAGGGCTTAAAGTGCAGGCCGATCCTGTTAATCTGAGAGGAAACAGGAGGTTAATTATGATAAAACATGTGAAAACAAGTCAAACACGTACACACTCTTTACACACTCTACCTTATGGGGCTCAGCGTGGTCGGTCATGGTTCCCGTCATGATGACGGCGGCGTCCCTGCTGTACTGCAGACCCTCCACAAACGTGTTCTGCTTGTTTTCGGAGGCTTCGGTGAAGCGTTTGCAGATGTTCTCCAGCCCTCTGACCGGCTCGTAGCGCAGCCTCACCCAGGGTTTAGCCGGGACGATTTTAATCTCAGCTGCAACCAGGAACCCCAGAGTCCCACAGGACCAGGGCACGGCGTGGAACAGGTCCGGGTTCTCCTCCTGTGTGTCAGAGAAACCGTCTATGATTAAGACTGAACTGTAGAGGTCCATGGTCTATTTGTGGTTCCAGCCCTTTGGGTGTCTAACGTACATGTTGGCTTTAACAGTTAAACCATTAGCAAACCTCAGCATCAACCATTCATCTGCTCCACCAAGAGACAGCTCCTTCTGCTTTCCCTCTTTGTGTCATTGTGTTTCGCTGCAATATATCAAATCTATAAGGTCTAAAGTCCATAAGGTTTTAAATATGATCGTCATTTTCTCTTAAGTAAAGTGGAAAATGACATTCTGCTGCCACAATGAACGAAAAATCATAGATAAAAACAATAAAAAAGTAGCATGTGACAGCTTCTGGTGATGGTGAGGATGTAACCATGGGCCCGTTCATTGAGACGCTTCATGCCGGGACATTTACAGCTCTGTCACGTCTCTCCTCCACTATGAACGCACCAGAAGTGGGATGTCGGGATCAAATGATCCTCCAATTCTACACCTCCAGAGGTCACAGAGGAGGAACATGGTGGGACTGTGGTAGCGTGACCACTATACGGGACATAGGGACGAAGTGGGAAATAAATAGGTGACGATTCAAATAGCTGGCTAATATGGTAAATTGGTGTATTTTAAGAGAGAAGCAGTTTTACAAACAGACCATATACCCGCCCCTCCGGAGCGCTCAAAAGGGCGAGGGAATGCACCTAAGACGGGGTCACAATCTAGCTGTCTCCCTACTGGCTGGTGAAACACACTATTTTAAGCGCAGGGCGGGACCACGTTCAGTCTGAGCAGACACCTCAACCTGAGAGGACGTGCGTGTTCTGAGTCCGAGCACAAAAGTTTTGAGAGCGCAGAGTTGAGATCTGAGCGCGTAGACTTTAGATTTGAGCGCTCACAGGACATATTTGAGTGCGAGCGAAATGTTTGTGTCCAAGAAGAAGAAATGTGAGCACAAGCATGTGGTTTTTAAGTGCACGCACACATTTTGAAAGAAAGCAGCAGAAATCTGAGTGCGAGCGCAAAATGTGAGCAAGAGGAGAACAAATCTGAGCATGAGAAAGACAAATTATGCTCTCAAACTGAAAATCTACGCTCTTGAATAAAGATAGGATAATTCTTCCATAATGAAAGGGCCTCATGTTACCTTCACACTCAGACTCACCTCAGTGCAGCGCACCAAGCTGCCATCAGCAAGAACGAGCTCGAACGCCACACAGATGTGCTGAAACAGGCCGTAGATGTGAGAGGATGACTCGATGCCCGTCCCCATCACCAGGCCACCTGAGAGACGAGACAATAAAAAGATCTGCTCAGTGATTCAATATCTGCCCAGGTGAGACCCAACAGAGCTGCCTGCTGGGAGTCAGCGTGTGTGTGTGTGTGTGTGTGTGTGTGTGTGTGTGTGTGTGTGCAGGATAAATGAATGCACCACGGCCGGATGGGAAAACATTAGATTGTTGATGTGCAGTTTATGGCATCAGGAAATCCATTATGAAACCTGATCCAGGGGAGCTTCCACCACTGCAGCCATTTCCTCCCAGTTTCATCCTCGCAGCTACAACATCAGTCCGTTAACTGGATTAGAGACGCTGCTGCTGCTGCTGCTGCCAACAGGAAGCAGCGACTCACTCTCTGTTTCTAAAACCAGAGACCCAGATGATGCTCCGCTCAGAAAATAACACAGAAACACAGAAACGCACCCACAGTGAGGTCATCGAGCTCGGGCAGCACCGGCAGCGTCCAGCCCAGAGACGTGAGCAGAGCGGTCAGCTGACCCATGTTGGCCAGCGGCTCCACTCTCACCACCTGACAGACACACAGCACACAGGCTGAATCAAGATGATTATAGTTAACGAAAACTAACAAAATGACGACAAATAGAATTGAAAAAACATTTTCTTTTACTGAAATGAAAATAAAAACAAGATTTAAAAAAAAAAGATAACTAACTGTGGTTACAAAACTAACTAAAATTATCGTTAAAATCGTCTTTTGTTTTCGTCTTTGTCAACTTTTTTCATACATCCAGTGTAGGGTTGTTGAAAAGTATAGATACTCAAAAAAGTACCGATACTAAAACTTTGTATCCGGATACAACACTCATTTTCAAAAGTATCGAGTATCTGTAAGACTGTACAACACCAGCATAACCTGAACGTGTTGGAGTTTTCTTTCTTTCTTTTCTGCAAATTTTTTCATATAATTTGCACTCTGCACATTCTTCACTTAATTTGCACTAAGCTGCATATAGTATATTGTATATTGTTAAATGTCTTTTTCTTAGATTGTTTATTTTTTACCTTTATCTTAAAGGGAAATAATTTTATGTGAAAATTTTGTGGGCGGCTGTAACAAAGAAATTTCCCCGCTATGGGATTAATAAAGTCAAATCTAATCTATCTGAAGCTTGATTTCATAGTTGCAGTTTCTTTTTGCACAACTGTTTTTTATTATTAATATTTAACCTGTGGTTTTGTTAATTTTTACATGTTGCATTTTTCTTGTTAATAAAAATATGTCTGCTAAATTTTGGGGTATTTGTTTTTATCCTTGTGGCATCGAAAATGGTATCGAGTATCGAATCTTTTCGAGTATCGGTATTGAGTTGAAAATTTTAGTATTGTGACAACCCTAATCCAGTGTTTCCATTAGAAAGAGGATTCTGTTAGTGAACATGCAGGAACACATGGTAAATATGTTTACTGAGACTGGGATTTCTACACTCCAACCAAAATTCAAAACATCCGGAACTGTAACAGTCAATAATATTATTGGGGCTAAGATGGATAAACCAAAGGAAATAAAGGCAAAATTTATAACGAGCTCTTTGAATCTCGCTCCCAACACATAGCCCATTACAAAAAACTTAAACTAACACTAAAACTAATAAAAACTAAACTAAAACTAAAAAATTTCAAAAAATAAAAACTTAACTAAAACTAGCACTCTCACTCTAAAAACGAATTAAAACTAACTGAATTTGAAAACAAAAATTCACAACGAAATTAAAACTAAGACTAATAAAAAAATCCAAAACTATTACAACCTTGGGCTGAATACACCAAATATAAACAGTTAATATAAATAGCAGTGGTGGAAGAAATATTCAGATCCATTACTTCAGTAAAAGTACTAATACTACACTGTGAAATTACTCCACTACAAGTAAAAGTTCTGCATTCAAAACTTACTGAAGTAAAAGTACAAAAGTATCAGCATCAAAATGTACTTAAAGTATCAAAAGTAAAAGTACTCATTATGCAGAATGGACCCACTAACATTGTTTTATATATTCTAAATATATTATTAGATTATTTGTATCGATGCATTTATGTAACCAGCGTTTTAATTTTCTCAAATAAGGGCTCATTTCAACTACTTAATATGTTTTTATGTGGTTTAACTTTGAAAAAAAGTCTTATCACTTTAAATGTATCATGTTTTCATATTAAATCTCGACCTGAAAAGTAACTAAACTGTCAACTAAATGTAGTGGAGTAAAAAGTATAAAGTTATATCAAATGGAAATACTCAAGTAAAATAAAAGTACCTCAAAATTGTATTTAAGTACAGTACTTCCATTCCACCTCTGATTAACAGTGAATCTAATAAATTGTAACAATTTCATCCTTACAATATATAAAAAATTATTTCAAAATGCTGTTATTTCCCCTTGGTGGGGAGGAATAAAAGTACATTGTTTCAATAAAATATTTTGTTACAATTTCGGTCATAACAATATATTTAAACAATATTCTGTTAAAACTGAAACAATGTAGTACAATTGTAACAACAAATTTCAATATATTGTGATAATGTAAGCAAAGCAAAGCACATAATGCAAAAGTTTATTTTTTATGCAATCGGAGCAGTTGGATAACACCCGACACCAGAGCAGAACTTTTTGTGCAATTTGTCTGCTGTTTTGTAAAAAGTTATATATGTACATAAATATACATACATTACATATACACATTATATATATATATAATGTAGGATATACTCAGTATACTGATCATCATACTAAATAGCACACTTTCTACACATTTGCTGTACACAGATCTTCTGCTTATCTTACATGAATATCTTCTGTACACTTTCTATATTATATATCTGTTTTTATACCCTTTTATACTATACTGTGTATGTCCATTGTGTATATATGCATATCCATTTTTATATATTTTCTAGTTATTGCACATACAACATCTATTTTCACTGATGTGCAATACAAATACTCTCAGGAGAAACCCTATGTGTGTATATATGTTTTTATGCATGCATATATAATATATAATGTATTTTTTCATATGCAGATTAGCTTGAACCTTCTTTGTAACTCCCTGTCTGTATCTGAAGCTGCTGTGATGTGAATAAAGTCTGATCTTATAAACTATTTGATTTTTAAAAAACAAACAAAGAAGAAAACCCTGTAAAATCTCTTTTAAGTCTCTTCTTAAAACATATTTTATTGGAGAGCCTTTTCTGATTTTACCTGAACTTTATTCAGTCATTTAATCTCATTACTTTTATCTGTTGTTTTTGTCCGTTTTTAACTTGTCTTTGAATTAAAGACAGAAATAAAGAAATATTATCATAAAATGAGATTATTATAATACAGTGAATTTCTGGAAAACAACCTTTTTTTTGGTTTGGTGGTGAATAACCTGTTCAGACTACATGTTTGCTGCTGCGTGCATACAGAGAAAAACATCCACCGACAGGTCAATAAGTAAGCAGATATAAAACACTTGTGCAATCATTGATTAATAATTGCTTAATAAGTGATCGCTGTTAACTTAACAACAGAAAGTGTGAGCACAGGTGAACAGTTACAGGATTTTATATTATTTAACCCTCTGAACCTCACTGAATGAAACTCATGTTTTCTTTAAAACATCACCAAAAATACAGTGTTTATTATAGAAAGAAACTGTAAAAACAGGCATTATCATCTAAATTTGACCTTTTTGACAGAAAAAGTGATGCTGTTACGACTGAATTTCCCACTGCAGGATAAATTAAAAAAGTCTTATCTTATAAACTGTTTTTGCAAATTGCAATAAATCACCTCGCGTACTGTATCACAATACATGCAATAATCATAATAATAATCATAATAGTCGTAAAGCCTGTATCATGACATGTATCGAATGAGGAGATTCTAGCCGTTACGCAGCTCTAACATGCAGATGTTGATTTTGCATCCTTGTGTTGTCTTAGGGGTCAAAACATGACCTGCCACTGTGTTAAACAGCAGAAAAACCTCCCTTAAATGTTCTTTTTTCAACTTGAACTTCAATGACCCCAACATGAGAAAAAGTTAAACATTGCCTTTATTCATATTTCCATGAAAGCTGTACACCAATGGGGTACAAATCTTGTCTTAGGGGTGCTAAAATAAACCCATACTTCAGTAAAGAAAATAATTATGACAATTTTGTAATAAAATGAGTGGATTTCTGCACTGTGAAGAGGAAAACCTAGATATTCACAAGGTTTGTGATGAATGACGGGGTTTAAAATGCAATCAAGCTGCTTAATTCAAGGGGTTTAGTGAAGTCATTTCTTACCCTTAGGACAAGTGGTGTATACAGAAAGTTAAGACAACACCAGGGATATAAATGATGCAGTTCAGAGTGCTCCTACCTGTCTCTCCGTGTCCACCTGCAGGATGTCCATCATGTTGATCATGATGTTCTTGTGTGTTTTCTTATATTTTCCCACTCGGAGCGACACAGTGAGCCAGCCGGGTCGACCCGTACACATGTAGGTCTTACTGCCGTCCTTTCTCCACTCCCGCACCTGAAACACACAGTCACAATATTATAAACACAGAGACAGAACAGCAGCCTTTCAGGCTTTATGGCTGTAGAAAACAGCATTTGAAATCCTCTTAGTATATTCTGTGAACTCAGAGCTCCACAGTCAGAGTCCACCTGATCGATTAAAGCTCAAGTTTGATTCACCTTTCACCTCACCAGAGCCTTTCAGGAATCAAAGGATTAGGTGTCCTCTCTCTCTCTCACAGCGCACAGTTTTTGTTCTATTTGTTTGGACAGAATCACTTTATTCTACCATCCCGCTGGCAGGATTGTAACATATGCTTTCTTTAAAAGATCGCCAAAAATACACCGTTTATCTTAGAAACTTTTAAAAACAAGCATTATCTTCAGAATTCCAACTTTCTGACGGTCCTTGAACAGATCATAGTTTACGAAAGTTTCCATTAGCAAAAGAAACCAAAACTTGTCTTTCATGAAAATGTTGATATTTATGTCAGAATCTCTTTATGCGACATGTGTCATTTAAAATAAAGCGTTTTCACTAACCAGGTCCTGTTAAAAACATTAAATTCTGCTCCTCAGAGACACTGTGAAGACATGATTGATTCTGCTGAGACCAACAGTCATGTGACAAATATTCACTGAAAATCTGTTTACACAGAGCAGAGAGGAGAGGACAGGAGAGGCTGTTTACACAGACCAGAGAGGAGAGGACAGGAGAGACTGGAAACATGACAATACTTCTGACTGTGTTATTCTGCACAAAGTCGTGTTTGAGTTGTTCTCACTTCTAGCCATAATTGTGCTGATTCCATAGAGCTGCAGGACTTATAGATTTACAGAGATTTTATAAAATGTAAAAAGGACAAAAAACGCTCTGAACCTACTTGTTGGGGTTGAGAGGGTTAACTAAATTTAGAAAAAGTTATTGTATGGCTCTATGGTGTTTGTTTCTCTTTTCACTGATTATAAAACCTTATTATACAGGTACATCTCAAAAAATAGAATATCATGAAAAAGTTCAACATTTTTTGTCAATCATTTCAGAAAGTGTAAATGTAATGAATGCAGTAATTCATGCAAAAGGAGACCAACCGATTATTGAGTGTATAGAAATGAAGATACTTTTCAGAAGCATGACATTTGTGTTTCAAATATCCTCTTTTTATTGATTTTATGTCATATTCAAATTTTCTGAGACACTGAGTTTTGTGTTTTCATTATCGGTAAGCCAGATTCATCATTGTCATTTTCTAAAATAACTGACAATGTTTTTTTACTTTTTCATGATATTCTAATTTTTTGAGATGTACCTGTAGCACACCAAATGAGAACACACACACACACACACACACACACACACACACACCTGTCCGTCTGTCACACCTGGTGATGAGGCTCACCTGTCTCTGGATGTCTCGCACGCGCTGGTCGTGCAGTTTTGGCGCGGAGCACATCTTGAAGATGAGCCACGCGCGAACATAGTAATACAGGTCGAATATGACGGAGAGCGGCAGCAGGAACAAAACCACGAAGATCCACCGCTGGTGCACGATCACGTAATCCAGACCTTTGACTCTGATCCACAGCAGGAACAGGACGAGCAGGACGGCGAGATACAGCAGCGGGTCCATGGCTCCTGCACAGACCGGGTCAAGGTGTGATCCAGATGTGAACTCTGCAAACTAAAAAGTGTCTGACACAGTTTTAATGTCACTAAACGGTCCTGAGGGTAACTGAGCAGCCAGAAACACTCCTCATCACCCCTTCACTGCGATAGGTGAGGGCTGGAGGTGGTCGGTCAGCCCCGCCCCCTTTTCTCCACGCTGATTGGCTAAAATGACCAAAGAGGCGGGACCAGGCGCCAACGCTCCACGCTCATTGGTCAAACAGGTCGCTGGCCTTTCTGAGCCGTAACCAATCATTGAACAGGCAGGCTGTCACACCATGCAGCCCGTCTGCGGATCTGTTACAACACTGAGACCATATGTAACATACATATCAGCCAGAAACTCTGAGATTAGATAGAGACACAAGTTTACCCTTAACTTGACTCACTGCAGCTCTGTGGAATAAGCACATTCAGAACAAACATATCTTTGTGCAGAATAACATAGTTAGAATGACAGAAATCAGAAAAAAGAAAAACATTTTTTTTATTTTTTTTCTCTGATAAATTATTTTTTTTAAATTGGAATAAAATGGAATTTATAGATAAACACTTTTCCAGGTGCCCACAAATAATTGAAGTACCAATAAAATAACACAACATATTGAAGTATGGTCATGTTTCCAGCCTCTCCTGTCCCCTCCTCTCTGCTCTGTGTAAACAGCCTCTCCTCTCCTGGCCTCTCCTCTCTGCTCTGTGTAAACGGCCTCTCCTGTCCTGTCCTGTCCTCTCCTCTCTGCTCTGTGTAAACAGCCTCTTCTGTCCTCTCCTCTCTGCTCTGTGTAAACAGATTTTCAGTGAATATTTTTCACGTGACCATTTGTCTCAGCAGAATCAATCATGTCTTCACAGTGTCTCTGAGGAGCAGAATTTAATGTTTTCAACAGCATCTGGTAAGTGCAAACGCTATATTATAAACACATGTAGAATAAAGTGACGCTGACACAAATATCAACATTTTAACAGAAGTTTTGGTCACTTTTTCTAACGGAAACTTTTATAACCTTTGATCTGTTCAAGGACCACCATAAAGTTCAAACTCTGATGATGAAGGTTGATTTGAAAAGTTTCTTTCCAAGATAAACAATGTATTTTTGGCGATCTTTTAAAGAACACATATGTTTAAATCCTGCCGGCGGGATGTGTCAGTACAAGTTTGACTGAAAATGAGCATGATGTCTCGCCCAGCTGTCATTGGGCGAGAGGCGGGGAACACCCTGGACAGGTCGCCAGACAATCGCAGGGCTAGCACATAGAGACAGACAATCACACTCTCATTCACTCCTACGGGCAATTTAGAGTCACCAATTAAACCTAAGTGCATGTTTTTGGACTGCCGGAGTACCCAGTGAGAACTCACGCTGACATGGGGAGAACATGCAAACTCCACACAGAAGAGCGACCCTCTTGCTGTGAGGCGAGAGTGCTAACCACTACACCACCGTGTAGCCCCTGTCCAAATCATGCAAACATTAATTCTGCTCAAAAGCTCAGTTACTATAGTCTTCTTTTAGCCATGAGCTTGTGGCTGAAGTTAAGTAACTCACTTAAGTATAAAAAGCTGTAATGTGATCACTGCAGAACGTAACTGTAAACTGGACAGGAAGTGAAGTGACGTGCAGTTTGTAAAACGTATACAAAACGTCTCACTACATTGTAATTATGGTCCTTTGATTGTTCATTGCCCCTCATTTGATCAACAACAGGAACAAACTATATTAAATAACATTGCAGGGATGCTGTTTCCAGTGCCTGTTGACGTTTTAATCTATAAATCACTCACAGACGTATTAATGATCGTTTTCTGTCCGTCATTTCGTCCTGAAGATCAACTCAACAGTCAACAGACTCTATTTGAATTTGTAACCGAACACAACGAGCCTCCCAAAGCACGTTATTTTGTTAAAGGATATATATGTCAATCAATATGTCCATTTATGTTTGGAGAAGTCACTGTCACACACACACACACACACACACACACACACACACACACACACACACACACACACAGGGCTAAAGTGGTACCCTTCAGACACATTAGACAGAGGGAGGGTGGGGCGCCAGTAAAGATTTCTTAATGGGCTCTGCCGTCCTCTCGTCCATCTGCCTTGATGATAAACACAGCTAGTCCACTTTAGCCGGATGCAGAGCCTTCACCCTTTTTATTTTTCTTTATTCTCCCAACAAAATATTCATTACAACACTTTTCTGAAGGAGCTGAAGAGCCACAGATCAGTGAGGACTTTGGGAGTTGGGAATAATGGGAACAAATAAGTAAGATTTCTTTGTCTTTAGAGGACTTCTGTGACTGGAGTTAATCATTTTGGATGTCTGGGAGCGCATGGGGAGTCCACTCCATGGTTTGTTTGTGAGTGACACTATCCAGCATTAATAACCTCAGAGACAGGATGCCTTCTCTGCACCACGGAGCGATCTTCATCGGAGCCTTCCTGATCGTGACCGGGGGCTCCACCGCCTTCCTGTCGTCGTCCCAGAGCCGCATGCAGGCATTCTCGCTGTGCTGCGTGGTGCTGGGGGTGGTCATGCTCATCCTGGGGCTATTCTGGGCCATGAACAGCAAAAGTGCCGCAAACTACAATCACCGGGAATTTGACCCGGAGTGTCCGCATTACCCGTACGACTACCCCAACTTTGGCAGCCATGCCCTCTTCTCACCTCCAGGGAACCGCTTCCCAGAGTCCCAGTCGGTGTTTCTGCCCAGGTGGGTGCAAGAAAAACAATAATTTAGATAAATTAGATAAATCTGTGTTACCAGTTTCATCCTGACGCTAGAAAATACAACTCCAGCTATTTATTCAAGTGTATTGCATGGATTTCCTGTTCACTTTGCTATGCTGTCTAATTCATTCTCTCTGTTGCAGCTCAATATTTGATGACATCAGAGGTTCAGTTATCAGAGACAGAGCTGTTCATTATTATACCAGAGCAGAGGAAGACTTTTTTTTCTCATTAGTTGTGCTCAAATATACATTTAGACCTTCAAAAACTTAGAGAAATATCCAAAGAAATGTATTGGTCCTATTAAAAACTGCCCACAGACCAGATACACAGTAACTAAAATACTACTAATAATAATACTAATACATACTTAAAGATTGACATTTTAGGGAATAAGCGACACCTATTTGCTTTTTTTTAATGGAAGTTATGTGAGAAAAGTCATACCACTCTCCTTTATGATAAAAATGAAGGCAGAGGCAGCAGCTGATTAGCTTAGCTTAGCATAAAGACCGGCCTGCTGCCACACGTCTTCAAACGTCAACGACAGAACAGGTTGACTGGGAGAAGTTTATATGGTTTGGGTTACAATAAGTCTTTGACTTTGTTAGGTTACTTAACCATAAACTGTATAAACGTTATTTCACAGTTAATGCTGTGATGTAACCAACAGAGTCAAACAGAAGACCACACCCACCGAAGGAAACTATTGGTCCTGCAATACAAAACCAACAAAATGTCTATTTCTCTCTAAAACTATTAGATTTAAACATATCATATGATTAATTTAGCACTATATACCTACCAGAAAGGACAAGTTGGCAGTTGGCAGGCTAATGTTAGCTACATGTTAGCAAACTAAGGCTCTTAATACTGCAGCTTTCTGAATAATCCAGAAATTCTACTACAGCACAAGTTACATACACACATACTTACATACATAGTGTCAAATGCTTTATCTATAGAGATGTAGTTACCCTGAATGTAGTAGAGAGGTGAAAGGCAACCACTGCTTTTCTGTGATTTGTTTCCCCACCCTGCTATGCTGTGGTTGGCTGGTACTTTTTACCTGAACAGGTAGGCCTACTTGTGATTGTAGCAAAGCATAATGAAAGCTAGCTAGCCAGCTAGCCCAGCAATAAATGAGACAAATTTAGCAATGGACCACCAGCACATGCAATGTGACAAATATCGTTTTATGAACTGCACGTCACTTCACTTCCTGTCCAGTGTACAGCTAATGTTAGCCTAGCCTCCAGTGATTACATTAGCCTACAGCTTTTTATCATTAAGTTAATTAGTATTTACAGTTTGTTTGATATAACAAGTTTGTAGCATTTTTGATAATTTTTATAGTCACCTCAGTGTCTTATAATACTGAGGTTAGCCAGTCAGCTAGCCTAGCTGGCTACTAAAACAAACAAAAGTATGGTCAGGTTTATGAGGAGTGGTTAGCTTAAAGAGTTTAGCTCTGTCCCTCTTTGCTTTTCATCAGTTTATTATTTCTCCTCCGTAAGCTTTCACTTCTTTCCAGCTGATGCTGAGCCAAAGTGAGCTAATGTTAGCTAAGCTGTGAAAATCAGGTATTGGTGCTACACCGAGTGACTAGCTAACGTCGCTAACAGTAATCTGAGACACTGAGGAGATTATTAAATTAAAAACACTCAGAACAGTAAATACTATAGAAAGTGAAGAAATCTTACGTGGAAGAAGGAAACTGTTCAACTAACGTTAGCTTCAGTGGAACCAGGCTCTGTTTTTTTCCCCATATCAGCAAAACTTATGCTAAGCTAAGCTAACAGGCTACTGATGGTAGTTTAATATCTATAAAAGTGGTAATGATATTCTAGTTGTAAGATTCAGTATCAGATGCTGTTTGAATCCAAAGACTGCAGGTTTTATTTGAACCAGATCATCTGATTATCTCCTGCTATTGGTTCAAGATTTCAGTCACATGGCTCATATTTATGATGAGCTTTTTATCATCCTGCACAGCCAGGATACCTCTGTAAAACCCAGGAAACACAACCGCTGACATTGAAGGATAGGGATATTTAGTATAGCTTAGCTTAGCTGTAACTGAAGCGTTAAAACTATTGTTTGTTAGAAAACTTCAGTGTCTTTGCAGACGAGTGCTCAATGAACATTCAAAGTTAAGTTCCCTTATTTGGCTATGGGTTAAGAAACCACATCGTGCCCTCTTACTGAACCTTTCCTGAAAAATCAGTTCAAGGGGCAGCTATCCCAGTTGAAACATACACACAGGCCTTACACGGAAGTAAGAAGCATACACACATACATGACACCATTGTTTTGAAAAGCCATAAACCACAAGGTGCCAGTATGGGTTGGCTACTGGGACACCATTCTGAATTGACCAATCGTGAAAAAGTCCAACCTCTTGTTGGGGTGGGGCCCACATCCAGAAGATAACTGTGACTTGAGGAACTTGTTGGTTCTGACTGGTGATCCCAGCATGGACACAGCAGAGTCCAGCTGCTCATTGCATTTGGTTATTATTCATTAATAAAAGGTAAACTGTATTCAGTGGGTTTTTTTAACTGTTTGCAGGACGATGGAGCGCCACAGGAACGGAGCTCGTGGCGAGGAGTTTGACTACCCTCCCATGGACCCCGGGTTCAGCCCGTCACCCCGCCCTCCTCCGTGGCAGGAACCGCCGCCGCCCTACGAGGTGGCCATCAAGACCACGTGCAGCTCCACGCACCTCCGGCGTGCGTACTCAGACACACACCTGGCCTCGGAGCCGCTGTTCGGACAGTCGAGAGAGATGAGCTTCGAGGTGTGATGCTGGACGACACTGACGCCTCAGACGGGAGAATAACTCGTCCTGAGACTCTTTCCCTCTGCAGCCGTCCTCTGACAGTGAAACTCTTGAAGCATGTTTCCCTCTGATGGCGACCCGCCGGTCCCAGCATGCTTTACCCACGTTATCTGTAATTACACAGCAGGTTTAAACATATTTAATTACAAGGTGAAATGACACCAGATTCAGCCTCAGCTATTAGTGCATAAACGACAACTTGTGGTTTTATGTGCTGGACTGTTCTTTAGCAGGTTTCAGTGACTTTTAGCTTTTATGCTAAGCTAACAGACCAAAAACTTCAGACAGGGATCACAACTTCTCAGACGGAAGAACATTAATTTAGTTGACCAAAGAAAACAACCGTAAAAACAGGAATTATCTTTGAAATTTGAACTTGATCATAGGTTACGAAAGTTTCTGTTAGAAAAAGAAACCAAAACTTAATCACTTAATCAACTTAAAATTGTTTAATTTATGTCAAAATTACTTTATTCTACAACGTCACCAAATCTTAAGCTTTATGTCAGCTTTTAAATCTTTCTTATTATTATCTTTGCGACAAAAGGTCGATTCAGTGGAGATCATGCTGGTATGTTTTCAGTTTTTCTGTGTGCTTTTGGGTGCAGAAAAGAGAAAAAAAAAAAGCTCAACACAGAGGAAGAGGAGCTTTTTATTAAGTTTTTGGTCCTAAACTTTGTCCCCTGCAGTTTTCAGGTGAACCCACTCAGGAGGATTATCCAGATTTTAGCTGAATTCAACAGAAATCCTGTATTTCCTGTGTGCTTCTGTTACCTGCTGCAGGTGAAAGTCGCCACTACAGTTTTCTTTCCGATGTCTCGTCTATTAAATCCTGCAGCTATTCTCTGGGAATGTCAGAAATCCTGAACAACTGTTTTCTCGTTGATATGATGACAATTCACTCTGGGAAACTCTTTGACTCATCCAACCACTGCTCACCAAACCTCTGCAGCTCACTGAGCTTTCAGTAACCACATAATCCCTCTATTTTAAAGTGTTTTTGCATATTTTAGTAAGAAGAACAAACCGTGCATACTCACGGAGTTCAATATTTCAACACATTTGGTTTCTCCGTCCTGCAACTCTTACAATGATGTCCATTCATTTAATGGAATGTGCAAATCAACTTGCAGAAACCTTAAACTTGTTTTGGAGGTAATTCATGACAGTAAAACCATTAAAACTGAGACATTCAGGTGCTGTTGGGAATCTCAAATGTGAAATGTCAAAGATGGAAATTGAAATCTTTAAATCTTGGGTATTTAAGAACTCCCACCAGGACATGAACAGACAAATACAGGAAAAAATTAAACAGTTGTGACTGACTAAATGATGTCCTTGCACCAAATACATTTAATTTAAGACAATTTTTTAGAGAAATAATTTAAGAAATAACTGTGACATGATAACGGTTGCTTAACTTATGCACGTCTTGTATCAACAGATTGATTTTCATTCCATATTTAAATTAACCCTTATCATTCTGCACCCATTTATAGAATTGGGGGTTATTGGCAGTGGATTTAAGGGGAGATATCAGGTCAACAATGAATACAAAATGGAAGTGGTGAACAATGTGAATATTAAATAATGTTTGGCTTTGTTGCAGCAATTCTTGGGTTGATACAATTTGTTACACACATCTGGTGCAGAATTAGGCCATTTTTTAAATTCAAGAATGGATAAAAATGTTCAAAAACCCTCCAGAGTATTATATCTATACACCAAGACCTTTGGAACAATATAAAAAATATCCATGCTGTCATTTGGTTTCAAAAACCTTTGATGTTTTGTAGATTTCTGTATTTTCAGCGAATGTGATGTACTCAATGCACAAAATCCATTTCATTGTAAATTATGTAAAATATGCAAAAACACAAGATTGCTTTAGATCCTTTAGTTTAATTTTTTCTCTCTCAAAGCATTAGACTGTTCATTTTCCACATGAACATGGACACAAACTGTCCGTATTATCAATAATAATGAATTATTTGTACAATGGAAAATCTGATGCTGCACTGGACTGATGACCACACACACACACACACACACTGCTGCAGTGTTTTCTACCTGTGAATATGCATGCTTCTACGACTTCTACGAGAAAAGGAACTCAAGGGAACATCCTGCACCATGTTTTTAACGTGTCTGTACTCAACTTTAAATAATAAATCCGCGATGAAGGACACAGTATTAGACTCATTAACCAGTGATGGTGAACCTTGTCTTCAATTTACTGGGTACATTTCATGGTCTAAAAGGTCTAAAAGGAGCCTGATCCAGTATTTCAGGTCTTTACTCTGATAGAGACCAGAGCCCCCATGAAAGCAAGACCCTCACACTGTTGATCCATACAGAATGATTGTTACTATTTATAGAGCCTTCATCAGCCTGCAGACTGTTTCTCTCCTTGTTTAAACAACTAACCCAAACAGAGACAAGGCGACAATGTTCAGACCTGCTCCTCCCTCTGATCCTCCTTACTGGAAACCGTAACAACTGCTCCAGCAGAGGACTGGAGAGGTGTCTGAAGAGGAGAAGCTGAGATATTTTTGGGACGCTGTAGAGGCATTATGAGCAGAGTGAGAGCTGATGAAGAGGAGAAAAATGACAGCTCCGCTTTCCGCCCATGAATCTGCTGAACAGATCCTCAACTTGACTACCGATCAGGTAGAGGGTCGATGTTAACAGGCTCTATGATTTACAGGTACATCTAAAAAATAGTAGAATATTGTGAAAAAGTTAAATATTTTTTGTCAATCATTTCAGAAAGTGAAACTTGTATATTATATAGATTCATTACACATAGAGTGAAATATTTCAAACCTGTATTTCTTGTTATTTTGATGATTCTGGCTTAGAGATAATGAAAACACAAAACTCAGTGTCTCAGAAAATTACAATATTTCATAAGATCAATAAAAAAAGGATATTCAACTCAAATGTCAAGCTTCTGAAAAGTATCTTCATTTCTATACACTCAATACTTGGTTTGGCTCCTTTTGCATGAATTACTGCATTAATACTTGTTGGCATGGAGGAGATCAGCCTACAGCACCATGTTGCTTTTATAGCGTCCTTCAGGTCATCTGGTGTCTCTCACCTTCCTCTTGACAACAGCCCATAGACTCCTATGGGGTTCAGGTCAGCCCAGTTTGCTGGCCAGTCCAGCCCAGTAACAACATGGTCACTGAACCAGCTTTTGGTACCTTTGCCAGTGTGGGCAGGTGCCAAGTCCTGCTGGAAAATGAAATCATCTTCAAAGAGCTTGTGGAAGCATGATGAGCTCTAAAATGTCCTGCTAGATGGCTGCTATGTTGACTGTGGACTTCAGAAAACACAGAGGACCAACACCAGCAGAGGACATGGCCCCAAATCACCACTGACTGTGGACTCACATATTCTAATTTTCTAAAACACTGAGTTTTGGGTTTTCATTATCTGTAAGCCAGAATCATCAAAATTACAAGAAAAACAGGTTTGAAATATTTCACTCTGTGTGTAATGAATCTATATAATATACAAGTTACACTTTCTGAAATAATTGACAAAAAATATTGAACTTTTTCACGATATTCAAATTTTTTTAGATGTACCTGTAAGTGTTGCATGTATCCGTGTTGTTCCCCCTGCAGTCAGCTTCCTTTCTTCTTCTGCTCGCTTCTTACTCCATCATGTGTTTGTCTCCATCACTTTGACTTGCATTCATTTCTTGGAGACTAACACTGCTCCTAGCCTTGACCTGAACTTTAAACCAAGGTAAAAATGTAACGATTCACAGCATTTATACAGCAAAATATACAGCTTCTTAATAACTGTTCTGTGTATGTCTTTCTTCTATTATAAACATTCTGTCAAAACAATATTCAACAGTAATATTCAACATGTTTTTCAGTATTTTTTCTTGTTATTCATTATGCTCAATGGGTCTTTCTTCACAACAGAAATAGTCCACATCAAAGACCCCGACTTCATAAAAACTGTGGACTAACCCAAGTTTTTCAAAGTCGGGGTTGTGGAAACTTTGATATACGTTAAAAACAGAAGACACTGAATGTAATGAATAAATAGGCCAAACAAAAATATGTTTACTGTTAATATTACTGTTGAATAGTAAGACAAATTAATAATTTTTAATACAAATTCTCAGGAGCGGCAATAATTTTCGTGGGTCAATTTGACCATTAATTATCCAAAAGTATCAGAAACTTAAAAATCCCCTTAAAACATTGTTTATATTTCATTAATAACTCCATTACTATTGTGATGGTGTTTTCCCCTCTCACAGATCAGGTTCAATGAGGATAATTCACTTGTTTTTCATTTAAAAAATGCACGTTAAAACTTTTTCATATGAAAATTGAAAAGACCTACATGTAAAATACAATGATTTTCATATGGCATTGAGTTTTTAAAAAATGTACTTTCCTTTTTTTTCTTGTTATGGAGTGATGATGAGACACCTCTTCTGTTCAGGGTCAAATTGACTTAAAATCAAGACAAATGAGTCGAGAAGCTGTATGTTTGAATTTTTCATAATGTACACATTATTTAAAAAAAAAAAAAACAGGGGGGTCCCTTACCCCCCCCCCCCCCTCTCTCTCCTGCAGCTGGATGAGGTGGACTCTGAAGGCGGGGGGTTCTGTAGATGTCCCCAGGGCGTGCAGCTCTGCTCCGGGATGCTGCTGCTGACGGTCTGGGGGGTCCTGGTCCTGTGCTGGGCGCCGCGGTCTCAACCTCTGTTCTGGGTCGGGCTGGTCCTGTGCCTGGGGGGCCTGCTCGCTGGACTCTGCATGGTTGTGATGACTCTCCGTCACAGAGAGACGTCAGAGGACTCAGTCGGCTCCTCCAACGCCTCCCTCACCCCCTGCAGCATGCAGCCTTCTCCAGCCTACGACTCAGTGATGGAGCAACAGCAGCCTCATCCTGTACAGACTGTTTAACTTTTACCACAAACTGAAGTTATTCTCACAGCACTCTTCTCCAAACAGGATCTTTCCTCACAGCTCCTCTTTCTGTCTGCCCTTTTTCTCCTGTCAATGCAGAGGTCAACCAGTGAAGGCAGGATGTTGAATCCCAACACGCTGTTTCAGGGCGTTTTTTTTGTTGTTGCTCTTTTTACATTTTCCTCTCTGTGTTCTTTTATTTCACTGCAATATATATATATATATATAATTCAGGCTAGAAGTGGAAACAACTGAAACATGTCTTTGTGCAGAATAACAGAGTTAGAATTACAGAAATCAGAAAAAAAGGAAAAAACAAGTTGAATTTCTCTGATTAAAACTGGAATAAACATAATTTATATATAAACACTTTTCCAATTGCCCACAAATGTCATGAATGTTGGAAAATAAAGTCTGCACATTTTGAAGTATTGTCATGTCTCCAACCTCTCCTGTCCTCTCTTCTCTGCTCTGTGTAAACAGCCTCTCCTGTCCTCTCCTCTCTGCTCTGTGTACACAGCCTCTCCTGTCCTCTCCTCTCTGCTCTGTGTAAACAGATTTTCAGTAAATATTTGTCATGTTGGTCTTATGCGAATCAATCATGTCTTCACAGTGTCTCTGATGAACAGAATTTAATGTTATTAACAGGATCTGGTTAGTGCAAACACTTTATTTTAAATGACACATGTAGAATAAAGAGATTCTGGCAGAAATATCAACATATTAAGCTTTGTTTGGTTATTTTTCTAAGGGAAACTAACCTATGATCTGTTCAAGGACCGTCAGAAAGTTCAAATGCTGACAATACTGCCTGTTTCGACAGTCTATTTCTACGATAAATGTATTTTTGGTGATCTTTTAAAGAAAATATATGTTTCAGTCCTGCCGGCGAGAAAACAAACTCATAACACTCAAAACATAAGCATAATTATGTCCAAACCATGCAAATGTTCACTGTTCAGAAGGTGAGTTGCAGTCAGCTTGTGGCAAGGTGACCCATCAGGTGCACACACACACCTGAGCCGGCTGTCTGCAGGCTGTAATAACCAGCAGAGTGGAACCTGCAGTGCTGCCTCCACCCTCAGCCTCAGGCCCTGAACACCGTACCACCACAGGTGCTTGATTTTTAACACAAATCAGAGCTCCATGAGCCAGTAGCTGCTGCAGGATGGCTGAGGGGAAGCCGTACCGGTACGGGCTGGTGGCGGCGGGGCTGTGTGTGGCAGCGGTCGGCCTCTTCATCATGACTCAGGAGCAACCACACGTCTACATCTCCATGTGCACTCTGGGCGTCATGATGGTGTGTATCGGGACTGTATGGAGCCTCTGCCAGTGCTACCCTAAGGTTAGTTACAGACTGTGTGTGTGTGGGGAGAAAGGCTGGAAGTAATGTGTAACTGCCTTCACGCTGACATGGTAACAGAGTGTGTGTTTGTCAGGTCATTTTGATTCCTGAGATTGAGGAGAAATGTCTAGAGGAGGTGGTGGTGTGTCCTGCAGCTAGAGCAAGGTACTGTCTCTCTCAACACACACACTTATGGCACTTTTGGAAACATTAAATAGTCTTACATTTATTTCCTGGAGACTTTTTTTAACCCTAACCACTGACCCAAAAATTAGCTTTCTCCTAATGGAGTTCCTTAACCCTCTAAAGTAGTATGTTTCTTTTAAATATCACCAAAAATAAAATGTGTATCAGAAAAAGAAACTGTAAAAACAGGCATTATGTTCAGATTGTGGACTTTCCAAGGGTCCTTGAATGGAAAAAGTGACCAAAACTTGTGTTAAAATGTTGATGTTTGTGTCAGAATCTCTTTATTCTACGTGTCATTTAAAATAGAGCGTCTGCACTAACCAGATCCTGTTAAAAACATTAAATTCTGCTCCTCAGAGACACTGTGAAGACTGATTGATTCTGCTGAGACCAACGATCACGTGACAAATCTGTTTACACAGAGCAGAGAGGAGAGGACAGGAGAGGCTGGAAACATGACAATACTTCAATATGTACAATATGTGGAGACACAATTGATTTTTCCAACATTTGTGGCACTTAGAAAAGTGTTTAAGGATGCGCACACACACACACTCACACACACACAGTCCTAATGGCCCACAGAAAGTGTTCCTTCAGGCCTTGATGACTCCCTGTGGTCCGTCTGTCTCGGGATGTTAGTGACCCTCATCCAGTGGTGAAGACGGCGACAGCAGCAGTGTGATGTGTCTGCGGGGGAAAGATCTGTACTAATACTAATTCTATTATCTTAACAGTATAACTAATGGTGATGTAATGGAGCAGCTATGACAGCAGAGTGCGTGATAAGAATGGTGGCTTGAAGGGTGTGACTGAAAAGAGCAGATTAGTTGGAATCATCAGATGGAGAATGAGTAATAAATCCCCCTCTCATCGCTTAAAAAGGACCATTAATGTTCCTTTGTTGGAGCCTCAGTGTGTCCAGCTGCAGTACTGCTCAGTAATGCATAGACGTGTTTGTAATTACCCAAATGTTCAGCAGCCAAATAAAGACATGCATGCTCAGCAAAAAAAGTAAGTAAATGAGGACAAAACAAGAGAACCAGACTTCTATTTCTGCCTCCCCTCTCCTTCCAGCTTCAGTTAACCCTCTGAACCCCAACCAGCAGTTTCTGCTCTTTTTACATTCTCCTCTCTGTGCTCTTGTATTTCACTGCAATATATAAAATCTACATAAATCTGTAAGTCCTGCAGCTCTATGGAATCAGCACAATTATGGATAGAAGTGGGAACAACTCAAACATGTCTTTGTGCAGAATAAGTCAGAATGACAGAAATCAGGAAAGTTAAATTTCTCTGAAATTATTTGTTTTATTTAAATGTATATATAATATATATAAAATATTTATATATAACACTTTTGCAAGTGGCCACAAGTGCCATGAATGTTGGGAAAAAATGTTTTCTCCACATACTGTGCATATTGAAGTATTCTGATCTGTGAAAACAGCCTCTCCTCTCTGCTCTGTGTAAACAGATTCTCAGTGAATATTTGTCATGTGACTGTTGGTCTCAGTAGAATCAATCATGTCTTCACAGTGTCTCTGAGGAGCAGAATTTAATGTTAACAGCATCTGGTTACTGCACCAATTATTTTAAATAATACATGTAGAATAAAGAGATTCTGACACAAATAACATTTTAACACAAGTTTTTGTCACTTTTTCTTACCTTTGTTGATCTGCCGGGAAATCCTAATTCCAATGATATTGCCTATTTTCAGTTTCTTTCTACTATTAACTGTAGTTTTAGCTTTGTTTCTAAAGAAAACCTACTTTTCAATTTCAGTTTTAGGCATCCTGAGGCTCCGACAGGTTTCAGTGGCAGCAGACTTCTTCCTGAAGCCCTGAAGAGCCACAGCTGTCCCACACTGCACCTGGTCTGAGGGAGGGACACCATCCGTCCAATCCAAACATTTAGGAAAGAGAATAGTTCCTCCCATGGTTCTTCTATCACCTTAAACAGCTGATAGTTTTTTTTTTTTTTTTTTACTGTTAATTAAAGTGACTGTATGAACTGTGAATGAAAGTTCAATGTTGTTGCATGTGTATTCCAGAAGAGGGCACTACTTACTATATAAACAGGTGGGACCTAGTTATTGTCTTTCCAAGTCTCTAAAAGGTTTCAGGTCCAAGTCTTAAATCTCGAGTTAAGTCCAAAACATGCTCTCTACCAAAAGTTTAACAACAGAGTAATTTGTTAAACATAACTAAAAAATCTTAACTGGGAATTCAGAGAAGTTTGAACCTTTTTATCATTTAATTCTATGTACATAGTCTGTCTGGGATGTTCTAGTGCAGAATAATAAAATGATAAATAGTCAGAAAAACATTCAAGTAAAACAGAAAAACACGGGCAGTAAAGTTTAACATCAGCAGATTTATTATTGGATAAACAGTTCAACATCACAACGGAGCCGCAGCTGAAAAAGTGAAAACAGAAAAAAGAGATCACGACACATGAGAATGGTTTTAGTTTTTTGTAAAAATATAAACTAAAATCTGTTTGTTCCTTCAGAAACAACAAAGTGGGTGTGACTCCTCTGCTGACAGAGGGAATATTAAAACAAAAACACATTCTATCACCCTGCAGGCCACAGGCCACCATCTCACATCAATATTCACAATAATCAGATGTCAAACAGCCTGAAAGAAACTGGGCATGCTGGGAACAAAAAAAATATTCACATCAACAAAAAATAGCTGAAAAGTTTTCAGCTCAACTTACAGGAAAAAAACAACTGAGTTGCTTTTTTTTTTTTTTAAGAGAACCCCCCCTGTCCCACTCTACTTGTGTCCCTTACTGGTTTTGAAGGACACCTGCAGGACTTTGTCTCCCAGCCGGTACCCGTTCAGGTTGTGGATCGCCATGGCGGCCTCCTCGTAGTTCGTCATGGTGACGAAGCCGAAGCCTTTGCACTTGTTTGTGTTGAAGTCTCGGATCACCTTCACATTGACGACCGCGCCGAACGGCCCGAACATCTGCCACAGGATGGCCTCGTCAGCGTCCTGACCCAGGTTATAGATGAAGATGCACCAACCGGCCGACGAGTTGTTCGAGACTCCGCCCCCTCCGCCCATGTGGTCGACACTCATTGGAGAAAACCTGGAACCAACAGGACAATTAACAATCAGCCGGTCATCATGCAGGCTTGTCACTACTAGGGATGAAACCTGCTAACTCGATTATCAATAACGTTAACGATCAATGAATCCATTTATCACTGTATGCAAACATAAAAAAAAAAAAAAGATATGTATACAGTACTGTGCAAAAGCCTGTTTTGGTAAAACACTTTTGTTTTGAAAGGATGAAAAGAGACTTCCTTTCGATCGTAGAACTAACTCAAGTGGTGATACTGTAAAGATAATGTCAAGGAGTTCAATGTTTTATGTTTTAGCCCTCTAAGAGGCATGAGGTTAGTTTTCACAGTAATCTGCATATTTAAATGTGTTTTGTGTTTAAATAAGTTTTGGATCAAACTGAACTCAATAATTCATGCAAGCAAGGTTTGATACACTAAGCTAGTTTACTCAAATTAATCCTCTTGTATTTATCTGTGTTTTATAATTGTTATTGCAACTTTCAGTTTGCAAACTGTAGCTTTATCCAACTTAATTCTCAGCTCGTTGGCTTATTGACGTAAGATGTACATTTTTAACGACCATTAATCGATCACCAATTAATTACTCCCATCCCTAGTCATAACATAAAAACGGCCTGTCGAGTCTGAGCGTACCTGAACCTCTGAGCCTGGTGGTGGACCGGTCCTCCAAAGCGCCGTGATTGGCCGTGGTACATCTGTGACATCATCTGAGAGTTCCTGCCCTGGTTGGGGTTGGCAGCGAACTTGACTGTGATTGGCTCGGAGCTGCCGGGGGGCGTATGGCCGTTCAGGTGTTTGACGGCGTCTTCGGCCTCGGATCTCTTGTCGAAGCGGATGAAGGCCACGCCCCGGGACAGACCTTGAGGGCCAATAGATTTAAAGGAGCCGTGAATCAGGACTGAAAGAGTTTGATTGACCTGTTTGACGTGTTTATTACGAAGCGTTGGTTACCTGATGCCTGGTCCACCAGCACTCTGGAGTTGATGATGTGTCCGAAGCGGGTGAACATGTCTTCCAGGTCCTGCTGACTCAGCGTCCTCGGCAGCCCGCTGATGTACAGGTTGGCGTCTTTAATCATGTCCGAACTCGGCCGTGCAAACGAGACCTGCAGGAAGGAGACAGGAAGTGTCTCAGTCTGTTGTCTTCACAACCACAAAAAAATTTAGATAAACAAAAACAATCAACACTGAACAAAATAAAATGTACAGTTACATCCAGTCTTTAAATAAAATCCAGTGATATTTTAGATACGTTTAAATATTCAACGTTTAAAAAAAAAAAGAAAAAGAAAAAAACAACATTATTCAGATTTGTCCCAAATAAAATGTAAACAAAAAGACAAAATAAAAGCATCCAAAAAGGTTCAGATCATTAAGCACTTTTGTCAAAATAAAAGCATAAATTTATGAAAAAAAAAAAAAAGTCGGGCACATCGTCACACTGAACTGAAGAAATACACAATTTCAGTGTCAACATGTGTCGATATTTAAAAAAACCAAAACAGGCTGAGAATAATTTACCAACAAAAACAACATGACAGCAGTGTTTCAAAAAAATACCTTCATCCATCACAGTGCAGGAGAGAGCGCCCTCTACTGTCCAGGGAACATAACACATCTATCAGTTGAGACAGGAAAATCAAAGAGCACCTTTGGCACATTACCTTGATAGTTTTAGACTGTAGCCTCAGGCCATTGAGGGTACTGATAGCCCTCTCTGCATCACTAGGGTTAACAAAGTTAACAAATCCGTAACCTAAACTGTGGCCTAGAGAAACACAAAAGGAAAACAACAAAATAAAAGAATAAAACTGTGTGTGTTACAGCCACCACACATTCTGGATATTCACAAAATGAATAAACAATACATCAGTAAAAAAAACTCTGTACAGTGTTTGAAAAGAGTCATGAAATTATTATTCAGAAATTGTTCTGAACAAACCAAGAAAATGCACAACTGCTCCTTCAGTTACTTGAAACACTCAAACTTTAGTCAGAGTGAGACCTTCTGTCACATTCAAGAGACCAATCACAAACTTTTCTTTAGTTACCTTAAAAAGTCACATTTTAACTGTTTTACGGCATTAATCAGTCACAAGTCATCATGAAGATCCAGACAGAGTGAGTCAAGTGGTTTCTTGTTCTGAAACTGTTAATTAATCAAATTTAGTGTCATATTACTGTTTTCCAAACTACTGTGTTGGTGACAACACAATCTCACTGTCACTTATTCTTTATAGATAAATGCTGAGTTGCTCTCACCAGGAGATAAATGTGATGATGTGACAGGGGCACTCATTGATTAAAAATTCAGTGCAAAAAGAGAAACTGTAACTTGAGTCAGTCAGTTTTCTCGACTTGTTCAGGATCTTCATTAATACATTCCTGATTAAACATTACAGACATGTTGGAAGCCTGAAAAAAAAAATCAAACATTGTACATTCTTGTTAGCTTCTGTGAAAAAAATACTAAAAACAAACAGTTATCTGGGGTTGGGCGATATGATGCTGTCCATATCCTGCCTGCCATTAATTTTTATCATTCTGGATTTGAATAATATCTGATTTAACCTGTTGAACCCGAGCGACCCGGGCTGAGCCGTTTGTTTATTAAAGATAGAAATGTTACATGTTCAAAAGATGAAGTCTTCAGCTTTCAGGATCCAAACACCACCTGCCAGTAATCCAAATGTCCTTAAACATTAGATAAAGTTGTGATCAGAAGATGCTTGCTATTGCTCTGGAAAAAAATCCCAGTTTTTCAAAGAACATGAATGTATCTTAATTGGAAAAACACAACAAATGTTAGATCAGATTCATGTCCAACAGATTATTAAATAAATAATAATATGGACCCATATCGCTCAGCCCCAATTTACCATCAAATACCTTTGAAACACTCAGACTGTAGTCATTAAACCTGGTGTGAAAAATAAAATAAAAATATTACAACAGTGCAGAAAAGAAAAATATTCAGATATAATTCAGACCAAAAAAAAGAAAAAAAAGAAATCACAGATTCATCATCAAAACACTGACAACAAAATAAAAATAAACAAAAATCAGCTGATCTTCAATAAAAACATTTAAAAAGACAAAGTTCAGAAAGAAAACTGCTGCTGGACACAAAGAGTACACAGGAAACACTGCAGATACTACTGATATTAATGCTACTACTACACGGCAGTACTATGACGCAGACTTGTTTTTTAACTTGCAATATTAGTACAGTGGTAGAACCCAAGCTATAGCAGTTCTAGTAATAATTACTATACCTCAGTCATACTGTGGTATTTGTATGAACTAGCCTAAGCAGCATTAGTACTACTGCAATACTACTTGTAATAATACTTGTCTGTTGGGAGGTACTGTAGCAGTACAGAGGCTTGACCGATGTGGTAGTACTTGCAGTAGTACTTGTGAGCGTACATTCAAATCGGTTGTAGCTCGGAGGGTTTTGCCACGGTGCAGGTTTGATGTTTTAGTATAAGTACTGAGCAGTGTGTTGCTGCAGTACTGCAGTAGTGGAGGAGTTACCTGCTACTTTGTCCCGGATGAGTTTGGCGGACTCGACGTCGCCCACGCTGCTGAACAGGCTGCGCAGCTCGTCCTGACTCATGCTCTGGGGCAGGTAGTTGACAATGAGGTTGGTTCTGGCGTCTTCGTCCTCCATCATCTGCTCGCCATAACCGTTATCATACAGCTCCTACAAGACACACAATCACCTGGATTACATCATAAACACACCTGAGCTCCCACAATACAACAGTAGTGATTTAACTAAGGACAATATAACAAAATGTAATAAAAGGTACACAATGAGTCAAACGAAATATTAAATCTCTCTCTGGTTATTTATGAGCATCAGCGGATCAGAGAGCAGCTCTCACCTTTCCAGCAGCTCCTTTAGAGATGTGCTGACCGTCTCTGAGATCACTCTGAGACTGAACCTCACACACCTGAAACAACAAACACACACGTGAAACACACCATCATAGGCTGCACGACACACATCTATATGGGGAGCGGAGAGTTGATCGACTGACCTTCAAGTATCTGATGTGTGATCCTCGTCTTAATGCCATGGAGACGACTCAGGAAACCAGCTGAAGAAGAGACAATGATCCAACATTAAACACCTCTGAGTGACCAATCAATAGGGGCTGGGCGATATGGACCAAAAGTCCTATCCCAATATATTTAGGCTGAATATCGATATAGGATATATATCCCGATATTTTTATCACAAAGTGAGAGCAAATGTTCAGACAAAGTCAAAGCCAATTATGACATGTCACAAGTAGTTTTATCTACTTCGTATCTAAATCGTTTATTTAAGTGAACATAAATACTGTATAACAGGAGTACCTTTTTTTTTTTTTTTTATAACCTAAGCCCCATAAACTTCACATTTAAATTAAAAAAATATCTTGAAGAAAAATAGCCTATGAAATAAAATAGGCCAATCTTCTTATGTAATAAATATATTTATATGAGAAAAGAATAACGAACATTACAAAAGAACTAAATATGACAAACCCTAGAAAGGGCAGCATTTATATATAAAGAAAGAAAAATCTTTTATATCGATATATTTTTATATCGATATATTGCCCAGCCCTACCAATCAACATCAGGTTTAAAGTTTTGGTCTGGTATCAGGCAGCAGAATGATATAAATAATTATTATAATGGTGGGAATTAATGCAATGTTTATATCGTTTCGCTATTGTACTTAAGCGATTCTATTGTTTAGATGCTGTGTTTATACCGTACTTTAACAGTAGAAATATTTGGCTGGGTTCTGTTCTTGGGTTGGGTAATAATAATATTCATCCGGTTTATTTCAGAGTTTCTGACTCGTTTTCAGGTTGTTCAAGTTCCATCATGAGATGCCAGAGTAACTGAGCTTCACCTGAGAATGAATGAAACACGAACCGGCGGGTTTTATTATGATGATAGTATATTGTTATAGCTGTACTGTAGTTCAACATAAAACATTTACTCCATAAATAACGGTAATGACAAAACTGACAATACATTAAAACATGTTATGATGTCATTTCATGTTTAGACAAAGATTGGCTTTAAATTAACTTACGCTATAACTGAATTACACAAACGTTATAAATTAACTAACCCAATGTTACAAATGAACTAAATGTGCGTTATAACATAAACGACCGTTATAAATGACATAAACGACCGTTATAAATGACATAAACCACCGTTACAACTGAAATAACTGAAAGGTAACGGCGAACGTTAGCATATTAGCACGGCTCATACAAAGCGGCCAGGCGGCTCGTGGCGCAGTTTGCGGCTAACGGCGGGAGCTAACGCCGCTAACACACGTTATTATTTCTTACCTGTAACTGCGCCGAACAGGTGACCGACCGGTATCACAAGGTCTGCTCAATCCGATCAAGGATGTTGTGCTAATGCTAAGCTAACAAACCGGTTTTTAAAACGACAAATTAGCTGCTACTGCTGCGTGTTAGCTGTTAGCTGCTCCACACAAAGAAACTACTGCTGCTTCTTCTTCTCTTTCTTCTTTTTTTCCTTCTTCTTCTTCTGCCGCTTCTTCTTCTGTCCAAACTGCTGCTGCTGCTTCGATGTTTATTGGCGGTTGGCAAACAAAGATTTGGTACATTACCGTCACCAGCTGGTGTGGAGTGTACATCACACAGACACAGAAAGACACACACACACACACACACACACACACACACACACACACACACACACACACACACACACACACTGTATGTATACTGTCTATATCTTTATGTCTTCTTTCTTTCTCATTATATATATGTAATATATAAAATAACATACGGTCATGGAACAATTCTTAGACCACCATTGTTGTTTTTACTTCATTGTTCATTTTAATGCCTGGTACAACTAAAGGTACATTTGTTTGAACGGTTTGAACAAATATAATGATAACAACAAAAATAGCTGATAAGAGCCATTTTTCATGGTTTTCTTCATAATGATATTGGTTATTATCAACAAAACCATGGACAATGTCTAGATATCAGCTCTTTAATTAAACTCTTATCGGCTATTTTTATTGTTTTCATTATATTTGTCGAAACAAATATACCTTTAGTTGTACCAGCCAGGCATTGAACAATGAACAATAAAGTGAAGAAAACATGGGTGGTCAAATCATTTTTTTTCCATGACTGTATAATAACATTTAATGCAAATTTAAAGTTTAATTTCCCAGTAGTGTCCAATTCCTCAATTTTTTTGAAAGATTTTAATAAAAATTTAAGAAATGTATTCCCTTTGAATTTATCAAGAAATTCTTCATAACATCATAAATAACCATTCTGATAAGTAAACTGTCGGTTTTCCATTATTAAACCGTGTGTTTAGAAAATAGCACATTTTTTTGAGTATTTAAAAAAAAAAAAAACAACAACAATAAAATATAACTACTTCTACTTAAAATTATTAATTAAATAATTAAATAAAGATAACGTCTCACCCTGACTACGCCACTTCCGCTGCGGAAGCCGCTGCTGCATGTAAACAAAGCGGAGCTAGCTCCGTTAGCAACGTTAGCTCCGTGATCAGCAGCAGTGAGATGGAGACCGACTGAGCGGATAAACCGGATCAAAGTGAACACGGTTCGGTTTATTTGGACGGATCCGGAGCCCAGAGTCTGTGTGATGGACTGAACCGGAACCAGCATCATGTCTATGGAGGACCCGTTCTTCGTCGTCAAAGGGTCAGTTACACTGCTAGCCCAGCTAATGCTAACAGCAGGCTAGCGGACACCTGATAGCTCATCTTAATCGAAGATGCCGATTGATAACCGAGATCTGATCACAGGGACAGGGTTTACTGTAACAGATGAGCCGCTAGCTAACTGCTGTGCTTACGTAAATTAGTGAGTTAGCCGTTTAGCCTGGTGCTGTGGTTAATCAGTTAATGATCAATATATCGATTAGTGCATCACACGGTGACTTCAGTAAAGAAAAGTGTCTGCTTTCTTTTCATTGATGGCCTGTGAAAGGTTTTAATTATCCGTTGTAATTCATAATCTGTTGAAGTGAGATTCACTTTCAGTTAATGAAGTTGAAAGTGAGTGATCTATGATGTAAAATAAAACAACTGATCTTTATACCCCAACAAACACATCACACTCCAGAACCGGCCCTCAGAAGGGTCCAGAACCGGCCATTAGAAGGGTCCAGAACCGGCCCTCAGAAGGGTCCAGATGTGTCCCTCAGAAGGGTCTAAGGGTCTAGATGTGTCCCTCAGAAGGGTCCAGAATCGGCCCTCAGAAGGGTCCAGAACCGGCCCTCAGAAGGGTCCAGATGCAGCCCTCAGAAGGGTCCAGATGTGTCCCCCAGAAGGGTCCAGATGCAGCCCTCAGAAGGGTCCAGATGCAGCCCCCATAAGGGTCCAGATGCAGCTCTCAGAAGGGTATAGATGTATCCCTCAGAAGGGTCTAGATGCCCTGGCCTGAGGCAAGTTTAGAACTGGCCCTTTGAAAGGCTAGAACCGCCCCGCAGAAGGGTCCAGATGTTGATCCCTGTGATGTCATAGATCAGTTCAGACATACAGGCTACAATACACAACTCCGTCCGCTGCAGGCTGCTGTTCCTGCTTGAGCAGCTGCCATAAATGTCTTTGCCAAAAGAAAAGTATGTCAGTTTCTAGGACAAAACAACAGAAGTAAAATTACACCCAGAATACAGTTCTGACAAAACTACGAGTAATAATTGGTCATATTTAAACATATTGAACAGAAGTGAACGCAGCACAAAGCCTCCATCACAGATGAGTTCTGTTTGTTACAGGGAGGTTCAGAAGGCAGTGAACGCAGCACAGAGCCTCCATCACAGATGGAGCGAGCTGCTGCAGGAGGAGGGTGGAGCCTCCAAGGAGGAAATGGACTGGACGACCAATGAGCTGAGGAACAGTCTGCGTTCCATCGAGTGGGACCTGGAGGACCTCGACGAGACCATCAATATCCTTCCAAGAGTGATGTCTGTTTTGAGTGAGTTCAGAGATTTGAAATGTGAACCTTTGAAGATAATTGTGTTTCTTAACTGTTAATGAACGCATTGTGGAGTCCAACCCAAAGAAGTTCAACCTGGATGCTGCTGAGCTGTTGAAAAGGAAGGCCTTCATTACCAGCACCAGACAGACTGTGAAGGTATGATCACCTGAGACATCAGTTAAATCTCCCCGGTAAAGAGTCAATAGTTGCTCAGCTGATAAATGGCTGCTGACTGTCTTTGTTTCTCCTGAAGGAAATGAAAGAGCAGATGTCTAGTCCGACGGCTGCCTCAGTGGACAGAAAGAACAAACAGGTAACTGAACCAAGGCTGTCATACTTGGCCAAAACTGGAGTTTAGGGTGAGGGTATTATCGGTTCTCGGAGTTTAGGGTGAGTGTATGATGGGTTTCTTGGAGTTTAGGTCAAGAGTATGATGGGTTCTTGGAGTTTAGGGTGAGATTATGATGGGTTCTTGGAGTTTAGGGTGAGATTATGATGGGTTCTTGGAGTTTAGGGTGAGGGTATGATGGGTTCTTGGAGTTTAGGTCAAGAGTATGATGGGTTCTAGGAGTTAGGGTGAAGGTATGATGGGTTCTTGGATTTTAAGGTGAGGGTATAGTAGGTTCCTGGTTGGATGTAGAGCGGCTGCTGACAGTGCATGCTCATGTTGTTCTGATGTCCAGGCTCTGCTCGGTGAGCGTGGTGCTCAGGGTCCAATCTGGCAGCCCGGTCCTGATAAATACACCCGACTGGACCATTCACTGCAGACCGCCAACTCTCAGTTTATAGAGGAGCAGCAGGTCCAGCAGCAGGTACAGTTATACCAAACCAATACAGCAGCCAATAACTGAACGATCAGAGTTGTGGATTCAAACAAGGAACACAATGTGTGTGTGCTTTTATCAGCTGATGGCGGAGCAGCAGGATGAACAGCTGGAGCTCGTGTCTGGAACAATCGGAGTCTTGAAGAACATGTCAGAGAGGATCGGCATGGAGCTGGATGAACAAGCTGTGTAATTACTCTCAGATACATTATCTTCTTTGCATTTTAAATTGATTTATGTGAACTGATTAACATCTGGAACCAATCAGAAAGCTATCTTTATATAGTTTCTAACCAGTTAATATGGTCAAAAAGGAGGGGTAACAAAAGGAGCTGTCAACTGGCTCGCTGGGTCTGTAGATAACTACCTAGCATCGACAACGGATGCTTTAAGCATGTCTACACTGAATCTGGCTGTCAGAAAGATTTAACCCTAGCCCCTGATGTAGCAGTTCTTTGTTCTAGCAAAATGTTGGTGCCAATCTAGAGCCAGTTTATTTATCAGTTTCCTTGTTGGAAAAGGTATATTCTTGGTCTCTGGTCAGTCTCTGCCAAACTTGTTGATTGTGTTTCTGTTTTTCTTGCAGGATGTTGGATGACTTCACTCATGAGGTGGACACCACTCATTCTAGATTGGACAACGTCATGAAGAAACTGGCCAAAGTGTCTCACATGACCAGTGGTAAAGTATCCAGTGTTTATACTGGAGTAGTGAAATAAATAAAACAATAGAATATTGAGTTGGTTAATAGTTATTTTCATTCTTTGTTTCTTATTTTCAGAAGTTATTGTTAGTTATAATAATTTGTCTCAGTGTTCACACACATTATCGTCAGTGTTTTAAGTTATAGTAATAGTTTTATAGTTGTATGTATTTGAATATTTATTAACAGTCTGTGTTTTCACAGATCGTCGCCAGTGGTGTGCTATCGGCGTGTTGCTCGGAATCCTCTTTGTGGTCATTCTTCTCTTCTTCATACTCTGATCAACACCTCTTCCTATCAGCACAGAATTCATCTAAACTCGGTGTGTACTGAACTCCACTGAACTCTACTAGACTGATTTCACAGACTGTTAGACCACACTGCGTGTGCAAGACACTCCTGTACTCAACTCCTGGATTCTCCTGGACTCTATTGTACTCAACTGACTCTCCTGGACTCCATTGTGCTGAGTTTGACACTCATCTATTGTCCTGGACTATATTGTACTCAATTTGACACTCCTTGACTGTCCTGGACTCTATTGTATTCAACTAGACTCTCCTGGACTCCATTTTACTCTCCTGGATTTCATTGTACTCAATTGGACTATATTGTATTCAACTGGACTCTCCTGGAATCCATTATACTCAACTAAACTCTCCCAGACTCTATTGTACTCTCCTGGACTGTCCTGGACTCTATTGTACTCAGTTTGACACTCCTGTATTCTCCTACACTCTACTGCAATCAACTGGATTCTCCTGGACTCCATTGTACTCAGTTTGACACTCCTCTATTTGTCCTGGACTCTATTGTACTCAGTTTGAAACTCGTTGACTGTTCTGGACTCTATTGTATTCAACTAGACTATCTCGGACTCTATTGTACTCTCCTGGGCTGTCCTGGACTCTATTGTACTCTCCTGGACTGTCCTGGACTCTATTGTACTCTCCTGGGCTGTCCTGGACTCCATTGTACTCTCCTGGACTGTGCCTGACTGTCCTGGACTTTCCTGGCCCTGCTCTTCCTGCTGAGTTGGACTGAAAAGGCTCCGTGGCTCTTTAAATGTTTGACTGTTAACATCATCACAGAGGTCAAAGGTTAAACCAGGTGGAAAATGTTTGATGTGTTTTAATGTTTTATGTTTGTTTTATTTAAAAAGATGAAATTAACCAGTATAACTTTAAAACCAGTATAACTCTAAAACCAGTTTAACTCTAATACTAGTTTACCTCCAGTTTAAATCTAAAACCACTTTAACTGTACTTTAATCCCATTTTAACTACAGTTTAACTTTAAAACCACTTTAACTCTACTTTAATCCCAGTTTAACTACAGTTTAACTTTAAAACCACTTTAACTCTACTTTAATTCCAGCATAACTCCTGTTTAACTCTAAAACCAGTTTAACTTTACTTTAATCCTAGTTTCAGTGTAGCTCCAGTGTAAATCTAAACTTTGAGCTCCATGTTAACATCATCACTTTAACAGTCTACTGTTTAAGGTTGTTTTTTTTTTAACATTCTTTTAAATTGTAGTAAGAATCTTTCTAATAACTGTCACACTTGAATATAGTCCAAGAGGTTTAATTCTGGTTTGATCCCAGTTTAAATCTAGTTCAATTTCCATATAATTCCGGTTTAACTCTGGTTTAATCCCAGTTTAAATCCAGTTTAATCCTGGTTTAAATCCAGTTTAATCATGGTTTAATCCCAGTTTAAATCATTTTCAATCCTGGTTTAAGTCTGGTTTAATTCCAGTTTTATTCTGACGTTGGAGTTTGTTGAAAATAATGTAAAAACACTAAAACTTCCTGTTTGCGTTTACAGTTTTTTGTTTGACTGAATAATTATTTTTCGGATGTTTAATGTTTTATTTTGTTTCCCTGAACGGTTTATTTTACTTTATTGTATTTTTTGTTTTTGGAACTGATTGATCGACGCATTCTGCACATTATTCATCAGTGGACTCTGTTTAACCAAACACTTCCTGCTGCTCCTTCAGAATGAAATCATTTCTCCAATGAACCCTCTGGAAGGCTTTTAATGTGAAGTTGTAGCAGGAAGTACAGTCCTGAAGGTTAAGCAAGTGAGGTCACTGCCTGTTTGGTATAATTTGATTGCAATCATGTGACATGTTCGATGAAGCATCCAATCACATCGTCCCACACCATCAGATCTACGGTACACATGGCGGTGAAGTCTCACATCTGTTTCCTGTTTCTGTTTGAATAAAATAAAACCCACAGTGTTTATAAACACACTTACCTGCAGCATTGATTCTGTTTCAAGTTTTCATTAACTTCATCTTTACATAATAATAATTTTAGTTGGGGAGTTCTAAAAAGGTATGAGACGTTCATTCTGCATCAACTGGGTCTCAAACTCTGATGTAGATGCAGAAGGATAACAAACAGTGATTATGAATGCATTATAACAGTGATCATAATGCATTATAACAGTGTTTTTTATTGCATTATAACAGTGATCATAATGCCTAATAGCGGTGATTATTAATGCATTATAAGAATTATCAATGCATGCTAACAGTGATCATAATACATTATAACAGTGATGATAATGCATTATAACAGTAAATTTAATGCATTGTAACAGGTATAATATTGCATTTTAACAGTTATTATAATACAGTATAACAGTGATTATAATGCATTGTAACTGATTATAGATGCATTACAACCGTGATAATTCATTTTAACAGTGACTTTAATGCATTATAACAGTGATTATATATATGCATTACCAATAGACTATAATGAAAATTATAATACAATATGTTTCACCATCAATAATGAAGTTTTATCTTACTTGACCTTAAGTCGTAGAAAATACTCTGTTTCGTGAATATTTAATATAATTTAGTAATAAAATATATGCAGTTTTATCAGCACATTATAATGCATTATAAGAGTATGTTTATAACGAATTACAGTGGTCATAAAAAGTTATATTCAGAGTTTGTTTTCTCCACCTCAGATCGATTTCAGATGAGATTCAAAGCTTCAGTTCATCATTTCTTTAATTTGTCACAAAATATAAACAAACATATAAAAATACATGTGAAATGTACAAAGACAGAAATACTGCAGAGGATTAAATACTGTGATACTGTGCAATACAACACTGTTACTGCATTACATGATATTATACTTTCGGTAAACGGTAAATCGGTAAACAAGACGAGTAAAAAAAAGAATCCTCTAAAAGCTACAAGACACCGAAGAAAAGATTTAATCAGCACTAAATAAATATCATTAACAGCTGACAACGTGACTTTCATCGATCACTTCCCACCAGTTAAAGTGATGGACTCTGAACCTGGACCCTGAACCTTGACCCGATACTCTGAACCTGAACATTGTACCCTGAACCTTAACCTGGACCATGTTCTCTGAACAAGGACCCTATACTCTGAACTTGAACCCTGAACCTGGACCCTATACTCTGAACCTGAACCCTGTACCCTGAACCTGGACCCTGTACCCTGAATCTGGACCCTATACTCTGAACCTGAACCCTGTACCCTGAACCTGGACCCTATACTCTGAACCTGAACCCTGTACCCTGAACCTGGACCCTATACTCTGAACCTGAAGCCTGAACCTTAAACTCTGAACCTGAAGCCTGTACCCCGTACCCTGAACCCTATACTGTAAACCCTGTACTCTGAACCCTCAACCTGAATCCTATATTCTGAAGCAGAACCGGAACCCTATACTCTGAAGCAGAACCTGAACCCTGTGCCCTTAACCTGAACCCTATACTCTGAAGCAGAACCTGAACCCTGTACCCTGTGCCCTTAACCTGAACCTTGTACTCTGATTCTGAACCCTATACCCTGAAGCTGAACCCTAAACTTTTAACCTGAACCTTGTACTCTGAATCTGAACCCTATACCCTGAAGCTGAACCCTAAACTTTGAACCTGAACCCTATACTGAACCCTAACCTAGATCTGACTATAACGATATTTATGTACTCTATTCAATTAATGTGTTTCTTATAATATGTTTAATTTAAAAATAAATATAGCAGTAATGAGGCTCAGTGGGTCGGAGGCAGGCGGTTCTGTACGAGAGCTCAGCTCTGATTGGATCAGAACCTCATGAAGTTCATCTTTCAGGTAGCTTCACTGAGTTGAGATAAGAGTTTAGATTTGGCCGGTTCAGGTGATCAGTGTGGTCACCACGGAGACCTTCGCCAGTTTCGGAGCACCCGGACCGTGGCGGAGGCGTTCTGGGTCAGTGAGTGAGTCACCTGGTCCAGACTGAGACAGGCCACCTTCTCCCCGTTCACCTCCAGGATCTCATCTCCAACTGCCAGCAGACCAGCGTACAACTTCTCCGTACTGCTGTCCACCATGTCCTCCACGTACACACCTGCAGTACACATGTACTTTTACTGTTAAAGTACTGTCTACACACCACTATCACACAGTATTAGTACAAGTTAATACAGTAACTTTACACTTGTCAGTGGAACCACATCTGTGGTAGAATTAGCATTTGCAGTACCAGAGTCAGGATGTCCTCTCCCTCTAATGATAGGTAGTAGTTGTGGTAGTATTAGTAGTGATATTAGTATTATTTGTAGTATTGTTTACATTAGTATTAGTAGTATTTGCTGTACCAGAGTCAGGTCGTCCTTTCCCTCTGCTGATAATGAATCCGTACATTCGGCTCTTCGGTCGGCTGATTTCCAACAGAAATGTTCCATCAGAACAAACCTCAAGAACACGACCGACAGAACGGACTGAAGAGGGACGACCAACGTCCTCGATGCTGAAACACCGCTGCATGAACCTGAGAGACAGACGGGGAGACAGACAGTGAGACAGACCGGCGTGTGTGACCCCAATCACTGCAGAACTTGTGTCACGTGTGCCAATTTTAGTGAGTTTTCAAGAACCCTAAGCCCATCAAAAATCCGGTTTTGCATGTGTTATATTAATAATAATAATAATAATAATAATAAGACATGAAACAGGTGATTTACTGGTCAGCAGCCGGTCTGTAGTCAGCAGAGCGATCCTTCTTCTTCTTCTGCTCCGACGCAAAACTCTGAGTGGACGACGGCCCCTGATGGACAGAGAGCGAAACACAAGTTCACAAGTTAAAAACTGTGCAGCTGACAATTAAAATATAAAAACTGATGATCTACTGACCACACTGAGTGACTGAGCAGACGGTGTTTTCTTCAGTAAGCCCAAGGACTTCCTGGGACCAGGATCAGTTGGGGGGGTGTCAAACATTGACGAGGGGAGCCTTGAACTGAGGCGGTCAAGGCTACCAGCTCGAGTCCTGCCCAGTCTGACGGTGGAGAAAAGACGACGTAGTGAAAGACGAGAGGGCTCGTTTCTGCTGATGAGGCTGATGAAAGAGAAATGATGATCAGATTAGATCACAGAGTCACTGCAAATCTTGTACTGCAGAGTCACTGCACGAGTCACTGCACGTCTTCTACCTCAGATTCACTGCACGTCATCTACCACAGAGTCACTGCACGTCTTCAACAGCAGAGTCACTGCACGTTTTCTACCAGTCACTGCACATCTTCTATCAGTCACTGCACGTCTTCAACAGCAGTAACTGCACATCTTCTACCAGAGTCACAGCACGTCTTCTACCAGAGTCACTGCACTTCTTCTACATAGAGTCACTGCACGCCTTCTACCAGAGTCACTGCACTTCTTCTACATAGAGTCACTGCACGTCTTCTACCAGAGTCACTGCACATCTTCTACATAGAGTCACTGCACGTCTTCTACCAGAGTCACTGCACGTCTTCTACATAGAGTCACTGCACATCTTCTACCTCAGAGTCACTGCACGTCTTCTACATAGAGTCACTGCATGTCTTCTACCAGAGTCACTGCACGTCTTCCACATAGAGTCACTGCATGTCTTCTACAGCAGAGTCACTGCATGTCTTCTACCAGTGTCACTGCACGTCTTCTACCTCAGAGTAACTGCACATCTTCTACCTCAAAGTCACTGCACGTCTTCTACATAGAGTCACTGCACGTCTTCTACCTCAGAGTCACTGCACGTCTTCTACCAGAGTCACTGCAGATCTTCTACCTCAGAGTCCCTGCACGTCTTCTACATAGAGTCACTGCATGTCTTCTACAGCAGTCATTGCATGTCTTCTACATAGAGTCACTGCACATCTTCTACATAGAGTCACTGCATGTCTTCTACATAGAGTCACTGCACGTCTTCTACCTCAGAGTCACTGCATGTCTTCTACCAGAGTCACTGCACGTCTTCTACATAGAGTAATGTCTTCTACAGCTGTTTCATACAGATGCGTATGTGTGTAGTGTAGTAAGTGATGTGTTTAGTGCTGAATCAGGACTTCCAGCAGATTGTGTCAAACAAACTCTAGTTTAAACTCACCTTGCAGGAAGTGAAGTGTCATCTGCTTTCATTGGTTTGTTTCCATGGCTGCTGCTCCCTGAGGTGGGTGGGGCTTGGTTCTCCGCTGTACAACAACCAGAGGATGAGATAGTTAGTATGGTTAGTAGTTAGTATGTGTTTCACAGAAGAGCTGTATATTAAGTCATCAATAATCTGATCAGATCCCTCTAATTCTTTTTCATCTACAAGTTTATATCACAAGAAAAACAGCAGGAGTGAATCCAGTGGGCTGAACCACCAGGAGGCAGTACTTTTGAACTTTAGATGAACTGGAGATATAATATGACTTGACTCTTGTCCCTTTTCAGGAAACATGATCCGCTTCCTGAAGATAATCAGAGCTCAACTGTTCCAACTAGATCTCCAACCAGCAAGTTCTGTGGATTATCTTTGAGCTTTGCAGCACCACAGGTAAAATTTGCAAGGTCTGTTTAATTAGAATGATTGGAAACAATCACATCAAACAATCTGCACTGATAAATATTGCTTTAGGTAAGAGGGAAAATATGTATTTTTGATTTGGGGTGAACTGTCCCTTTAGAGAGGATAGTCCATGTGTTGATACTTGACTTAAAGGGTTCTCTTGCGTTAACACATTATTATGGCGTTGACTTTTAACAGTTTGTAAACGTGTTGACATGTTGTCACCTGGCGTCTCTGAGCTCCTCCCTGAAGACGAGTTCTTCCTCCTGACATCCAGAGTTCCTGCAGACGGCGCCTCCTGCTGCACGTTCTGCTCCGCCTGTGTACCGCCCAACCTGGTGCTTTGTGACATCATCGATGATGTTACAGAAGGAGGAGACAGGGGGGAGGGACATTTGGAGGTGGGCGGGGCCTGCGGGTCAGGGGCGTAGGGGTTGATTGGCATGTCTATGGTGGGCGTGGCCTGGGGGCTGGTCGTCCTGTTTCCATTAAGTTTCACCTGATTGGTCGTCGTCCTCACCTGGTTGTTTGGGACACGCCCAGCCCCGCCCCCTCCCCTTTTTGTCTCAGCAGGTGTGACAGACCCGATGTAGGTCTCTCTGATTGGCTCAGTCCGCAGGCTGATGCGGGGCCTGCAAAGACTCCGCCCCCTGTCTTCAGGTAGGCTGGAGTGACAGGAGTCACACTGACCCGCCCCCCCGGCATCCCGTCCTCTCTGCTGTCTGTCAGCAACATGCCCCGCCCCCTGAGGCCCCGCCCCTGCCCTGCCGTTGACGTACAGGTTCAGGTCCGGTTTAGAGACGAGGACACCTGTCCCTCTCTGCCCTCCTCGTCTCCTCTGCCGCTGTCGCTCCAGGTAACGGGACTCCGCCTCCGTCTCCGTTTCATCCTCGAATCGCAGGCGGCGAGTCGGAGAGGCCGCCGAATGACGCCTCGATGAACTGACAGCTGAATCGCTGCTGAACAACAGGTGTCCTGATGAAGAGACCCCGCCTTCTGACCTCACCACGACGACAGGATGCAGCCTGACCCCCGACCTGTGAACAGATCCCCGTTAGAGAACGTCTTCATCATGGCGGTCAAAGTATGAAATTGTTGCAGGCGGAGCTTATTTAAAGTAACAGTCTCTTAACAGACATGTTCACTTTATGCTTATAACATGCAGTTTGTCTCCTGCAGTAAAATGTGTTATTTTGTCCTATTGTATCTCAATATTTCTGCACACTGGGGTCCCTAAACAGTCTGGGAGCTGCATAGATCGGGTCTGACTGGAAAGCTGAGACTCTTGTGGATTCAATGATCCCAATGTTCTTCATGTGTGATGATGTTAGTGAGTGAAACTTGAGCTCACTGTATAAAATGAGCTGCTGTGACCTCTAGGATAATCACAGCCTCATGAAACTTTACAACCACAAACTAGAGACCTAGAGCATTCAGAGGATGGATGGCTGACACACTAGATTCACAATAATATATTGGTTTCTCAGCAGGCAACACAACACAAGTACTGCCATAAAATCGCACAAAATACACAAATCTACAAAATGTCAAAAAAATTTTTAAAACACATCACAGCATGGATTTCTCTGGGATTCTGGAGGAACTTTTGACCAATTTCTATTGATTCAACAGGTGAGAAAAAATGTTAAATTTAGTACCAAATGGTATAAACCCCAAACATATGAGACATAATGTCCTGGTGTGTGTGTTACTCACAGTGTGTGTGTGTCGGGGGTCAGCAGGTCGTGGTCGGCTCTCAGAGGAACGCAGCGACGCTTCATGCGAGCGCAGTCCTCACACTGGTGCTGCTGCGGCAACTGAGCTGACACAAAGGGAACTGAACACACACACATACACAGACACACACACATACACACACACGGGGTGGGGGAGGGGAGACGATGACACCAGTAGCTCTGATTGGCCGGTGTTACTGAGGAAGGAGGATTAAAGTGAGCAGCTCGTCAGAACTAATTAACCTGACGAGACCACAGACTGTTTACATCAGCAGTGTGTGTGTGTGTGTCAGTGTTCTCATCATTGAACACAGTGACAGTGTTGTTGTGGTAACGCTGCTTCATTCACACATGAGGACTCCAGGAAATGTTCCGGAACATTTAGGAACAGACAGCAAGTGTGAAAGTGTGTGAGTGTGTGTGTGTGTGTTTGTGTGTGTGTGTGTGTGTGTGAGTGTGTGTGTGTGTGTGTGCGCGTGTGTCTGTCTGTGTGTGTTTGTGTCAGTGTGTGTGTGTGTGTCAGTGTGTGTGTGTGTATCAGCGTGTGTGTGTGTATCAGCGTGTGTGTGTGTGTGTGTGTGTGTGTGTGTGTGTGTGTGCGCGCGCGCGTGTTTGTGTGTGTGTCAGTGTGTGTGTAGCCTGACTTGTGTTTTCTCTGAAACCATCACTTTGTCACAAGTGATGCAAGTCGGACAGTCAGAAAGCCAGAAAACGGCGCCATGAACCAAACTAACAAGTGTTTGTCTCGAGTTAAATGTGGGAGCTGACTTGTTGCATGTGTGCTGACTCGTAATAATGAACGTATGCTGACTCGTGGTAATAACTTAACAACCACAAACTAGAGACCTGGAGCATTCACAGGATGGATGACTTTCCGCACTATATTGACAATAAGGAATTTATTAGTTTGTGGTTGTAAAGTTCATGAGGCTGTGATTATCACAGCACCTCATTTTATACACTGAGGTCAAGTTTCAGTCACTAACATCACCACACATGAAGAACATTGGGCTCATTGAATCCACAAGAGTCTCAGCTTTCCAGTCAGACCCCATTTATGCAGCTTACAGACAGTTTAGGGACCCCAGGATGCACAGTGATTCACATACAGGAGGACACAATAACACATGTTACTGCAGGTTATCAGTACAAAGTGTGGACTTCTAAAATTTAGCCTAACTTTAGAGCACTTCTTTTTTTTACCAATGCCCCGTTAAGCTGACGTCACTGGATTCCTTCGCTCTCCATTTTCATATGTCATTTCCTTCACTGTGGCATTAAAAGTCTCTGAAAGCTGAAGAGTCGGCCGAGGATGTTGGTGTCCTCTAGGAGCTGAAGTGGTTAACAGGTAAGTACTTTGTGTGTCACTGTAGAGCTCCTTAAATAACCTGAACCCCTCTTTAAAACCTGGATTTTAATCTGATGTTAAAATGACTTTTCCCAAACTGAGAACTATTATTATTATTATTATCATTATTATTATTATTATTATTATTATCATTATTATTATTATTATTATTATTATTATCATCATTATTATTATTATTATTAGTGCATGCTTTATTTGTGCAAACTTTATTATTATTGTTATTAATAATAATAATAAAAAATAATAATACAAATATTAGTGCATGACTGTACGTTTGCACACTTTATTATTACTGTTATTATTGTTACTATTATTATTATTATTATATATTATTAGTGCATGGCTGTTTATGTGCATACTTTATTATTATTAATAATATTTAAAACATATTAGTGTATGGCTGGCTGTATGTGTGCACACTTTATTATTACTGGTATTATTATTTTTTAAAAATTATTATTATTATTATTATTATTATTATTATTATTATTATTATTATTATTATGATTATGATTATGATTATTATTATTAGTGCATGGCTGTTTATGTGCACACTTTATTATTATTATTATTATTATTATTATTATTATTATTATCATCATCATTATCGCCATTATTTTGATATATTATTAGTGGGCTGTATGTGTGCGCCAGAGATTTGTGCACACTTAAACTACACTACATCTCCCACAATGCACCCCGTTGGGGAAATGACGTGCAGTGCTGGTTCCGGGCCGGGTGTGTGTGTGTTGTTGTGGTGCAGCCATAGACATGGCGGCTCCTCTGGAAGTGATCGTGAGCAGTGACTCGGGCTCTCAGCTGTGGAACTGCACCGTGTTCGACCTGCACAGCGGCTCCAGCCTGCTGTCCTACCGGGGCGGGAACAGCTCGGCCCGGACCCTCAGCGTGCTCCGCGGGGAGTTCCTGCTGTCCGCCCAGCTGGGGAAGAACTTCATCAACGTGTGGGAGATCCAGAGGAAGGTGAGCACACACCTGGACACACGTGCATCCGGCAGAACACACCTCCTGCAGGGCACAGACAAACACACAGCGGGGACAGTCCAGAACACCTGAGGACCCGGACCGATCATCACCAGAATCCCTTCAAAAATATCTGATTTTAAACACGAGGCGCGCTGCATAGAAAGATCCGCCTCTGACACAAAGAGGACGACTAATATCCAGCCTGTCGGTTCTGTCGGTAAAATCGGCGTCTTAAACATCCACCGAAAGACTTCTTGTCTTCTTTTAAACCTGATCTCAGATCGCTGCACACTCATCAAGCGTGTTCCGGTTAAAGATGACGAACCAGCACGTGGAGACAGTAGAGACTGGACTGTAAACAATAACGGTGATTCAAGCTGAAGTTTAAATTACATTAATTGACATTTGGTGATGTAACGTGAAGGCTGAAGCCACTTTTTGTATTAGGTTATGTTCAGAAATGCATTGAGGAATCCTTTAAAATTAAATTATCTGACTCCAACACAAAATCCTCACCTATTTCTCTGCGCCGATCGTTTGATGGGGAAAGGATGAGCAAGAGACGTCCCAGTTCTCAGTTCTTCAGTTTATTTTATTGCAAAACGTCAAGAAATGTGCTGTTTACTGAGTCTCTGGGTTCAATCCACACGTCCCTGATATGACATTAGGCTGGTCAGTTCATGAGGCTGAACCCGTCTACTACCCCTTGCACCCTTTTTATAACCTAACGGAGGTTTAATAAAAAATGTAGGTTGAACTCTCCAGAAGTCGCCTCCTTTCAATCCTTTGATTTGTCAGTTTATTCAATATGTGGACACGTCATGTCACCAAGCAGAGAAGATATTTATCTTTCTGCTCAGCACACCATGTCCGTGAACTGACCGGGGAACAAAACATTCAAAACACAAACTCCTGCCTTGATTTGACTTGCAGATATATTATTGGAGACACGGATTTTGCAGCAAAACAATGAAATATAAAACATAAAATATATCTTTTTGTGATAATAGAGTCTTACTCTAAATAGGGCAGAGAAAGTTTAAGTAGATGGAGTAAATGTTTTTAGTTTACCAATAGTTTAACAACAATATTAGCACATGAGCATTATAGCAAAGCAGCTTGCGTGATCAATCCACCAATGCACAGAGAGGGCACACACATAGACAGTGAACCACGTACACAGAGACAGACAACAGATTATTTCTAACAGTTACGGAGAAAAGCAGCTAAAATACATTCAGTGTTTTATCTGGTGTGATGTCCAGTAGGAAAAATGAGTTGCTCATGTGTTGTTCAATCTCTTCTCAGAGATCAGTTTGAGCTTCTGATATTCGTATCATTCTGTGATCATTTGTTTCTGAATTACTTCTCCTAAGGGACCCGTAGGAGCAAGAGATAAGCTTAAAAGAGACTAGACATCACTAAGACAAAGGAGGTTGAGTTGAGAAAACCATCTGAGCAATACTTGAGAAGTGGAATAAACTGAGGCGATCTCATAGTTGTATGAGTTATTTTGATGGAGAATAATCCTTCAAAATAACCAAGACATAATTTTTATATAATGATTTATCACTTAAATACACTCTAGTGTCTATAGCATGCGACCTTTGGCATACATTTCTATATGTACACAGCAAGAACAGGACTTTTCTGGCATCAAATATTGTCTATAGGCTACACTTAAAAAACACATGTTGTTATAAATATGTATTGATTCATGTGTCCAGGGCCAGTGTTATGTCCGTACTGGTTTCAACACTAACTGGTTGCTGTACTTATCTGTGCAGCTGTGTTTTGCCTCAGTTAGCATATTCGTCACACATTTAATAAACATATTTATATATTTATATTTATTAAATGTGTGACGAATCTGCTAACTGAGGCAAAAAACAGCTGTACGCACGAGTACGGCAACCAGTTAGTGTTGAAACCAGTAAGGACATAACACCGGTAAAATCAGCGTCTTAAACATCCAACGAAAGACATCTGTCTTCGTTTAAACTGGCTCTGTTTTTGGGACCTGACCTCAGATCGCTGCACACTCATCATGCGTCTTCCGGTTAAAAATGACGAACCAGCATGTGGAGACAGTACAGACTGGGCTGTAAACAAAAACGCAGATTCAAGCTGAAGTTTGAATGACATTAATTGACATTTTGTGATGTAACGTGAAGGCTGAAGCCACTTTTTGTATTAGATTACCAAGAAAAGCAGCTAAAATACATTCAGTGTTTTCTCCAGTGTGCTGTGGGTCTGGACGGTCCACGGTGGTTTACAGGGTCTGACTGCATTAATCTGGACCAGCTCAGCCAGTTAGTAACTGATGCATCCTGCAGAAAGAATCCTGGACACACTCTTTCTATTTAAAGAGGACCTGCATGTGCAGAGCTGCAGGGACCTCTGTCTTTATGCACATGTTTATCTATTATTACATATGAAATGTGCTCTTGTTCTCATTTACTTTATTCATTTGGAATCTATAGAGCTGGAATCAATCTATACCAAAACATGGTAACATGTACTACAGTATTCAACATTTTACTGTACTATATACTGCAATTTACTACAATATAATGCATACTACATTTTTCTACAGTGTATTACATGATTGTACAGTTTACAATAACAGCGTAACACCTAAGCACACCTGAACTCACCTGAGCACACCTGAACTCACCTGAGCACACCTCTGTCTGTCCTGATCTGTCCGCCCATCGTGTATATTACAGTGTAGTTTATTTATTATGATTTTAAATCAATAATTGATTGATTAGAAATGTACTGCAGTGGATTATATTATTGTATAGTGTGCAACAGAGTACTGCAGTGTATATTAAAGTGTTGTACATGTGACTTCCTGTTGTCCAGGACCAGCTGCAGCAGAAGTTGGTGTGTCCAGGTGTGGTCACCTGTCTGACCTCCTCACCTGATGGACTCTTCCTCGCCGCTGGAGTTGCAGAGGCTGTTTACCTGTGGGAGGTGAGTCAGCTGCTTCTTCTTCTTCTGTGGTTCTCTCAAGGATGAAAACATCAGAAGCCCTTTTTATTAGGTACACCCGTCCACCTGTTCCCTAAAAACCAACATGTCTCCTTTTCTCTGATTGGTTCAGGTGTCCACAGGTAAGCTGCTGTCTGTCCTCAGCCGTCACTATCAGGACGTCACCTGTCTGAAGTTCACAGACGACAGCAGCCATTTCGTTTCTGGAGGAAAAGACAACCTGGCTCTGGTGTGGAGTCTGTCCAGGTAACACACACCTGAACTCACCTGAGCACACCTGAATTTACCTGAACTTACCTGAACTTACCTGAGCACACCTGAACTTACCTGAGCTCACCTGAACTCACCTGAGCTCACCTGAACTCACCTGAACACACCTGAACTCACCTGAACTCACCTTAACACACCTCCGTCCGTCCCTTGTCCTCCCGATCTGTCCGCCCCTCGTGTATACTATAGTGTAGTTCATTGTTATTATAAATCAATAATTGATTCAAAGTGACTTGACAAAGATGAAAGGATCAATTAGAGTGAGATGATTTTTACACGTCAGCAGAGTTTAAAATTAAGTTTATAAATGTGGACATAACCTGAAACAGTGTCATTATTATTATTAATCATTAATCATCTCAGATAAATGATACATATGAAGAAGAATCAGCTGATTGTTCCACAGCTGTTTACTTTGTTTTATTTTAAATGCTTGTTTGTTTTTTTGTTTATTCGTTTATTATTAACATGTGAAGAACTGCAGAGCCACCAGGTGGAGCTCTAACACTGTGGACAGGACACAGCTGGTCCTCACAGAGACAAATATCTCGTTTTCAACATTTTAACCTCAGATTTGTTTACTATTCCTGAGGAAGTGTTCATTACACATGACGCTTTCAAAGACCATCAGAAAATTGGAAATCTGGAGTCCAGATGTGTCTAATCTCACAGCTGGCCCCGAGCCTCGGCCCTGACCCCCGTCATGTTCACTGACAATGACTGAAAACTGAACGATCAAAGGATTAAAAACTAACTGGATTAAAGAATACTATTTATTTACACACACACACACATATAATCTGTTGTATCGAAAAGTTTGATATTCACCATTATGAAATGTGTAAAATATTAAATCCTTTAGTTTTTATTAGACTCACAGGATCAATAATCCTGAATCTACTGAGGTTACAGCTGATAAACTTTATTAATCTAATAAATATTTTCATTATATCTGACACTTTTCCACATATTATTTTACATTATTAAGTTTAGTTTGAAATAGAACAGAAGATGTTAAAGAATTATTAAAAACTGATTCATTATGATTCACTTTGATTCAATATGTTTTTATTATGATTATTATTAATGTCCCTGTAAGTCTCACTGTCCCTGATTCTTCTCATCATGTGTTTCAGTGTGATCCAGCTGGATTTAAGCCACACCCCCGAGCCTCGCCACGTCCTGTCCCGCCACTCTCTTCCAATCACAGACCTGCACTGTGGCCTGATGGGAGCTCAGGCCCGAGTCGCCACCGCCTCCTTAGACCAGACGGTCAAGGTGAGACGCTCCACGCACGCACTTGAGCTAAAAGTTTCAAAATAAAAGCTTGCAGTCACCTTTGAAACATGTTGACTCTCTCAATCTGTTTCATCAGCAGTTCTTTATGTTTACTGTGTAGAAAATAAACAAACAAAAATGTGTCCTGCTCAGATAAAACTGTAAATAATCTGTTGATCAATATGTATCTGACTGTTTGACTTTGTCGTCATGTTTTAAATCACAAAGACCTTCGACTGAAACTGAACTCAGATCAGTCTCACTGTTGGGGGCAGAGCCACACTTTGTAAACATTAAGGGTCCGTTTGTTTGTTTATTTGTTTTATTCAGTTTCTTGTTCATTGTATGCCTGGTATAACTAAAGGTACATTTGTTTGGACAAATATAATGATAACAACAAAAACAGCTGCTAAGAGTTTAATTTAAGAGCTGATATCTAGACATTTTCCATGGTTTCTTAACCTCTTAGCGATCTGACGGCCCACTGACTCTTTGACAACTTCTTCTTTTAGAGGCTGTAGTGGGCTCAGTTTTAGGCTATAACTTGACATAAACTGAAATGGCCATGACATGGCCATTTCCAAAGGTGTTCCTTAACCTTGGACCTTAGAATATCTAAGTGAAAATGGGTTCTATGGGTTCCCAATGAGTCTCCTCTTTATAGATATACCCACTTTATGCTAATCCCATGAACGTTTGGCCAAAAACTATGATTCTTATTCAGCACAAATGGGATTTTTTTCACTCACTGTATTTCAATATTTCTGCATTCTGGGCTCCCTAAACATTTGTGGAATTGCATAAATTTGGATATGACTGGAAAACTGAGACTCTTGTCGATTCAATGAACCCATTTTTATTAAAGTGTAGTGATGTTAGTCTCCCTAGACACATTCAAATTAATCTTCAGGTTCCCATGTTTCAGATGAGGTACAACTTAAATTGACTGCTGACCTGCTATCTCCCCCTAAAAATCCACTTTTCCCCAACCCCAGTACTCTATAAAAGGTGCAGAATGGTAAGGGGTTAAAAAAGATTTTGGTTATTATCAATAAAACCATGTTAAATGTCTAGATATCAGTGCTTTAATTTAACTCTTATCAGCTATTTTTGTTGTTCTCATTATATTTGTACAGACAAATGTAACTTTAGTTGTACCAGGCATTAAAATGAACAAGAAATTGAAAAAAACAAGGGTGGTCTAATAATTTTTTCCATGACTGTATGTATATATATCTAGTCGAATCAGAACAATGATTCTTTAGTTCCAGTCTTGAGTTTTTATCCGATCCAGAGCTGTAAATGATGAACAGCTTAAAACACAGACTGTCTCCTCGGATCCGCTTTTAATTTGGATAAAATCCTCCCTGACATAAATCACGGGAGGTGGGGTGTCAGTGATGACACGGCAGCTCGCTGTGACATCATAACTAATGTTCAGGAGGTGTTGAACACGAGCCGAGGCGTCGCTGCTGCTCAAACTTTAAATTATCCGATTTTTAAGTGGAGTCTGGAACAGAAACTCAGAGGGGGAGGGGTCAGAGGTCTCTCTCTTTTACATTAACATATTCATGTGGAAGCTAAAAAACATCTTATGGTGTTAACCTGTTACTATTCAGAAGTCCCGCGGGCGGGCCAGCGGACGTGCAGCTTTCCTACGTATATTGACAATAAGGGGGTTTCTCAGCAGTTTGAAGAACAGAAGTGTTCGTCATCCAATCGATGAAAGTACAGAAATCTCCAAAATACCCAAAGTTTTTTAACCCAAATCTCAGCATGGATTCCTTATGTTGTTTCAAAGATCTTGGCATATTGATGTTATATTGTGGAGGTTCTTTCTGACCAGTTTTATCCATTCTTGATAAGAATAAAATTGCATTATTGAGCAGCAAATGTGTGTAACAAATGGTATCAACCCAAAAATTGCTGCAACAACTTATGGGACACAGTTGAACATTGACTGGACTTTAGAAAGCGTCCACTAATGTTATGACCCTTTATTCACCATAATAGGCTTCAATAAATAAAGCATTTTAATTAGACATTTTAATTAGATATTTTTGATCAGAAAACTTGACACTCAGTGCTGAGCTTCATCTCAAATTAATCTTCAGGTTCACAGCTTTCAGATGATGTCACCACTTCTATGTGGCATTTATTGTTGACCTGCTATCTCCCCCTAAACGTCCACAACCACCAAAAAGGTCTTTGAACAATAACAGGCTAAAAACCGCTAAACTGTGAAGCAGAATAAGATGCCATGTCTCTGTGTCCGTCCAGGTGTGGGAGCTGTCCTCAGGTGAGCTGCTGCTGTCCGTCCTGTTTGACGTGGAGATCATGTCCGTGACCTTTGACCCCTGCGAGTACTTCCTATTCTGTGGAGGCAGTGATGGAAACATTTTCCAGGTGTCTCTGTGCAGTCAGGTGAGTCCAGTACCACTTCTCTGTATACATCCATGGCCCCGCCTCCAACGGCGCAACAGTTCTCCTGTCAGTTCTCTTTATACATCCTACATCTTAGAAACTACAGCCTACATTTTTTTTTTTTTTACTATTTATTAGTTTTTTCTTTGTAACATACACATTTGTGCCAGTTGGGCACAAAAACATACAACATAACATAAGCATAACATGACGAGTGGAGGATTGTGCATTAAGTAAAACAGCAGAGTCAACATAAGCACATCATGTATATAAAAAAAATAAAGAAGCTGCTCAAAAATGGGGAAAAAAGTAAAAATAAAATCTTAATAAAGGGTTTGATCTTATCTTTGCGATCTATATGAAATCAGGTCTTACAGTTAACACATAGCTGAGCCATTTAAATCACTTCTCTTCGAAAATATCAGTTTGGTTCCTTAGCTTAAAAGTAATTCTCTCCATAACATATATATTGTAGATTACATCAATCCACTCATTAATTGTTGGTTTGTCTTTCTTAAGCCATTTTCTTAAGCCCCAAAAAGTATTTGTCCCGCTTTGCATATTCAAGTCCATCCAGATCACATAAGTACACGACTTTGAAGTTTAGAAACATTTTCCTTTTAAAAACAGTCCTCAGGACCCTAAGAATCTCTCTCCAACATGGAGCCACAGAGGGACAGCCCCAAAAGATGTGAAAATGATTTTCTGAAGAATTCCCACAGGACCTCCAGCAGACAGTCTGATCACAATAGTTGGTCTTTTGTGCTGGAGAGCTAAATAATCGAGTCACGTTTTTATGCATTCTTGCAGGTATGCAAGATCCAAAATAAACAGATTGTGAGCCTAATTTCTCCTCTTGGAATGTTGCTCGTACAGCGCAATGGCTGGGTGGAACTTCTTCAAATGATTAAACAGATTTGTTGTTGTTAGAAAGCCCACGCTGTTAATGTTCTGTTAACTTGTTTATTGGACTTAGTTCCATTCAATAATAACTTGTTTTCATATGTCACACGCTCTTGAACGCACCATAGACGTTCCACCACTATTGAATGCACCAGACCTGTGTGTGAATTGCCGTGCTGTGAGTGTTAGTTTTCTCTCGATACAGCGGTGGATAGATTATAATTTCCTTTCCAAACATTCACCTTTACCTCTCTGGTTTATTGCTCAAATAAATTCCGCTGCCCTCAGCTCCATGTTCAGTCTTTCTGTTTACTTCTCCGGCAACTGACAAACAGTAGTGGATCAGGAAAATGTTGACTCTGATTTGCTGTTTATGCTCATAGCTGATCACCGTAATTGATCTGAAATTTATCGCAATCACTAATCGCGATCATATAATCACTAATCACGATCATATAATCACCCAGGCCTAATTATAATATTTCATGTCTTTATTAAACACATCCAGTAAACATTCATGCAGATCAGAACACATTTTATGACAAATAATGCAGGAAACCAGGTAGTTTCAAAGGGATGTCACTGTACATGACCACTGGAGACGAAGACAGGCTGCCTAAACCTTAGTGTGTGCTGTACAGTCATGGAAAAAATGATTAGACCACCCTTGTTTTCTTTAATTTCTTGTTCATTTTAATGCCTGGTACAACTAAAGGTACATTTGTTTGGACAAATGTAATGATAAGAACAAAAAACAGACCAGAAGAGTTTAATTTAAGAGCTGATATCTAGACATTTTCCATGGTTTTATTGAAAATGATTTTGGTTATTATCAAGAAAACCATGGAAAATGTCTAGATATCAGCTCTTCATATAATCACCCAGGCCGAGCCTACAGCCTACACCTTGCAAACTTCATACTACACCCTACTAACTACAGCCTACATCTTAGAAACTACAAACTACGTCCTATGCATTACAAATTACAGCCCTCACCCTGTAAACTACAGCGTATAAACTGCATTTTCCCTCTGACACTCTGTGTCCTCATCCTTCAGTCTTATCCTATGTCCTTACAATCCAGACCTCTGTCCTGTGTCTTGTCCTTCACTGTTGACCTTCCAGAGTCCTCCGTTCCGTGTTACATGTCCTCCGTGCAGCCCGGTACGTCCTGCGTAGATACAGAAACATTATTTGTTGAATCAGACTGATTTCAGACGTACAGTCCCCAGTATGATGAGTTATTTTCCCTCTCCGCTGAGATTCCCTTTAAACAAACAGTGAAAGTGTGAAAGGTGTTTAAACAGGTTCTAATGAGCTGCCGTCTGTTTGCTCTGCTCTTTAAATTTAAACTATAACAAATAATATTTGTGTTAATGTAGAGAGGAGATGTGTAATGATGTGGATGAGGATAAATACGGGAGAGTCAAGTGGTTCTGAAGATTCATCTCCATCGCCTCTTTTATTCTCTGACTCAACACTCTGTTGTTTCTTTTCACAGCAGATTTACATTTTAAAGCTTCACCGAGTTAATCCTCCAAACAAACCAGAGAGCTCGTCCTCCATAAACACCCCCACCCTCCCCCCATACTCCCCCTGAACACATGATTGTGTTTTAAATCTCTGCGCTCTGGAGCTCCTCAAACTACAAATATCACTTGGGCTGAGAAAGAGTCAGTGAGCAGAATTTAACCAGCTGGAGTTCTTCTGAACATCTGCATCACAATGACCTTTTCTCTGAACAGTGAGAAAATTATTCCACGTGTCTTTGAAAATAAATCGGGTCAAACAGGTGCACAGAGTCTTTCTGCTGGTTTGATTAAGATAAACCTTTAATTCACCTTTCTTTGTTTCCATTTTATAACAGGAAAATTGCTTTTTTGTCAATGGAGTCTGGTGCAAAATACTAAACCGTTTCCAATATGGGTTAGAATCCTGAAGTGCCCAATTTCTGTTCTTACCAGTTTGGCTTCCTGTCTCAAACATGTGACCTGCATAATAATAGTAATAATAATCATAATAATATTAATGTTATGACCAACTGAAAGTCAAACATGACACCGTGACAATAAAAATGTTCCAGGTGATTCATGTCTGTGACGTGTGCTGCTGGCTTCCTCATCATGTTGTCCTGATGAATCAGTCTGAGGCTTTAAACCGTTTTCATTTCCAGCAGCTTCAGACTTTAATAACAGTCTGTGTGAGCAGAGTTTCAATAAACCTCATGGAACATCCTGAATACTGAACAGGTTCAACTCCTCTAGTCCAGAATCTGATCCTGATCCTGGTTCTGACAGCTCCTGTGTAGGAGAACTCTCTATGTAAAGAAAAGTACAAATACTTGTTATCTACTGTTTATTAGGGCTGAGACAGTAACCACATCACTGCACAACTGACTGTTTACATAGACAAGTGCTTATGGTGAACAATCTGACATGTCAACTCAACATAAACACACTGATCATAGTGAATTTACAGTCTTTCACTGTCTACCAGCCTCTGTTCAAGGCTTCAAGAGGAAGTTTCCAGTTGTTCTCAGAGCCAATAAAAAGCTGAGAAGCAAGATATTGTTTTGAGCCGTCTCCTCGTGTCCTGGAGAGGAGCAGACGGTCCCAGACGGACTTAACATAGTAATAACGACATTATAATGTATAATAATAAAAAATATATAAATTGTGATACACGGTTGTGGAGTGGTTCAATAGATAGATAGATAGGACTTTATTGTCCACCGTGGTGGAAATTTGTCTTTGTCTTCTCCAAGTGGACCCCGCCTCTCACCCAATGTCAGCTGGGATCGGCTCCAGCCCCCCGCGGTTTAGGATAATGAACAAATTAATATTAATGGTGATTAGGGTTCCAATAGGGTGGAAAATGTAAGGTAAATTTCCAGAAACTTTCAATGGGAAGTTCAATATTCCAAATGGGAAACTTCCATTCGAATTAATGGGAATCACCTGTAAATTGGGGGTAATTTAAATGAACTGTATCATATCCAAACATAAATATATGAACATTTTGTTTGTCATAGGCAGACATCCACGTAAAAATAATACTATTAAAAAACATTTCAACAGATTTATTTGTAAGTAGAACTTTATCAAGTTTTAATTAAAAAAAACACATGAATGTTGAGGTAAATATTACTTCCTGCCCGACCGACCCAAACTAAATTTGTAAATGAAAAAATGAAGCCCCTCTTCTTTCCTCAACATGTAAATGATGAATTGAACCTGTAAATTCATTGACCATGTGATGGGTGAATGCGTGTAGGGGACGTGGTCTCAGCAGCCACGCCCCAGCCAAAACATGTTTTATGCTTAAACATATTTTCCCCAACTATATTTAAGCTCTCAGTTAACCTTCAATTTAGTAAATTCCCAGTTTATTCCTGTTAATTCACATGGAAAGTTTCCAACTTCCAACAACCCTAAAAGTGATATAATGTAATACAATATATTGACTGTATGTTTGACCTGTTGCAGAGTCTCAGCCGGGACAAGTCGTTCCAGTCCGACAGCGACGGGAACCAGGTCTTCAAAGGACACAGGTGAGACCACGGCAGGTGTTTAATTCCTGGGTAATAACGATTCTCAGGTGTTGTTACCTGGTAATAACTCTAACCGTCCTCAGGAACTTGGTGACGTGTCTCTCGATGTCGATGGACGGGACGCTGCTGCTCTCCGGGTCTCATGACGAGACGGTTCGACTGTGGGACGTCCAGAGCAAACAGAGCATCCGCTGCCTCGCTCACAAAGGTAAGCCCCGCCCCTTTGTGTAGCCCCACCCCTTTACATGGCCCCACCCCCTCTGTGTGACTGATGGATTGATCAGTTATTAGTGTATTGATCAGGTCTGTATTGTTCTGGTCTGTATTGATGAGATATTGGTGTATTGATCAGGTCTGTATTGATCAGTTATTGGTGTATTGATTAGGTCTGTATTGATGTATTGATCAGGCCTGTATTGATGAATTATTGGTGTTATTGGTCTGTATTGATAAGTTGATCACTGATCAGTACACCTCATCAATACAGACCTGATCAATACCCCAATGACAAGGTGTATAGATCAGGTTTGTATTGATGTATTGATCAGGTCTGTATTAATGTATTGATCAGATCTGTACTGATCAGATCTTTATTGATCAGATCTTTATGGATATATTAATGAGGTCTGTATTAATGTATTGATCAGGTCTGTATTGATTGGGTCTGTATTGTTGCATTGATCCGGCCTGTATTGATCATGTCTCTATTGATGTATTGATGCGGCCTGCATTGATCAGGTCTTTATTGATCAGGTCTGTATTGATCAGGTCTGTATTGATCAGGTCAGTATTGATCAGGTCTGTGTTGACCTGTGGGCGGTGGAGGGGCAGACGTGATGCTGGCAGCGTCTCAGGAGGTGAAGGTGAATTTAACCTCGCTATGTAAAAGCGATCCGTCGTCTCCGCTGCTGCTTTATTAATGAAGCTTCTGACCCCCGGCCTCGTCTCTCTGGAGGAGCTTTTACTTTTCCATCTCATTCATAATAAGTGATCATGCTGCGTCTGACAGGAACATGAAGAAGAACCGCCCCGCCGTGATCATGACTGGCACTTTGTAATTAACCAAATCCTCTCTGTGCTGAAGGCCTGCTCACTTCAAACGGACTGTCAGGAGACGATAATCCTTCCTCTGGCTGGACGGACGGACTCGTGGTCGTCCCCCGCCTCCGTCACATTTTCGGACTTTCTTCCTGCTGCCGCCGCCGTCGCTCACAAAGAGGCAGGCTGAATGTTAAAAGAAACCGTGACGGCAGCTCTTTAAAGCGATTGGTCTCGGCAGAAGAGATTGAGCTGCGTGTCGGGAAAACACCAGAGGAACCACGACTGTTCTTTAAAAACCACAACCTGCTTATATGAAGATTAAACGTCACAACAGAAGCATTAATTCCATTATTCTAAGACTCAAAATCATTAATATGATGAAACATCGTCTTACATTCAAAGAACAGCAATAACCGTCTTCCCACCAGGTCCGGATTATATCAAGATATTCTGTGAAGGAAATTCATGAGGGGGAATTGTTTCAATGGTATGATTCAAGATGGGAAATTAAATCACAGAACTAGAGTTACATCCAGTAACCAAACTAATGTCCAGAGGTCACTGTGAGTCCATCCCAAATCCTCCACGAGATGGTCTTTATTTCACAGTGTTGCTGCTAGCTAACGACATGAGCTGTGTTTTTATTTAAGTTTGCTCACTTCACATCATCAGTGACTGTTGGCATCAGTTGTTGACTCCAAAACCGTTTTCTTTATCCATTGCTGCTTGTTTTTATCTGACTTTGTTCTCATAACAACCTGAGTTGATGTAACTGGTTGGTTACTCCGATAGCTGTCGTTTTGTTAAAGTGTTTCTGATGGAAAGTGTGCCTGAAGGTAAAAGTATGTTATCGTAGCGTTTTGAGCATCTTTATTAAAGGGACAGTTCAGGGTTTTTGACATTAAGTTGTATGAAACATTAGCCAGTAGTGACGTAAATGCAAAGCTATTAACTTACTTTCAAAGCTCCGGTGTTAGAGATCTGTCCGGTTGTGATCGTAGAATAGAAAGTTCCTGCAAGCTGGCAGAGTCACGAAACTACAAGGTTTTACGCCACAAAACTGTATTCACTAAAGAACCTAACTGAGAATGTGGTTATGTTGGAGAAAAAACCCAGAACAGCTAACATTAGTGTTTAGTTCTGAGGAACATTAGTCATTTTAAACTGGTAGTCCCAGATAGTTAAAATTATTGGGGTTTTTTTAGTTGTTTTTTTTATTAAAAGTGTACTGCAGACATTAACCATGTTAGTAAATGCTCGTCTAGTTTCTGGTCTCATTTTATAAAACTTTGAAAAACTTAAAGGGACACTTCGGCATTTTGAACATTAAGTTGTATGAAATACTTGCCAGTAATGACGTGGATGTTAGTTTACTTTCCGAGCTCTGGTGTCGGAGTTCTAGCCGGTTCCATCATGGAATAGGCAAGCTGGCAGGGTCACGGAACCTTAAGGTTTTACTCCACAAAACTACGTGTTCAATAAAAGCTCACCCATTCCACCACAAAACAATCAGAAACCAACTTTACTTGGCGCTATTTTGTTTCTTGATTGCAAAATCCAGTATAGATGCTGGCCTGTACGCTGTACCGGCTGCTATCACTACGCACAGTTATTGTATTGTTTTTTCATGAAGCGAATAGTGCCAAGTAGAATGGTTTCTGATTGGGTGAGCTTTTAGTGAACAAGTAGTTTTGTGGAGTAAAACCTTGTCATTTCGTGACCCAGGCAGCTTGCGGGAACTTTTTATTCTACCGATCAGAGCCAGAGAGATCTTTTGACACCGGAGCTTGGATAGTAAACTAACAGCTTTACATCCATTATACTGGCAAGTATTTCATACATTATGTAAACTTAATGTCCCAACCTGTCCCTTTAAGGCTTTCAAGGTTTTATAAAATGAGACGGGAACACCATTAATGTCTGTAGTATGCTTATAATAAAAAAACTTTTTAACTAACTGGTACTTCCGGTTTAAATTGACTAAAGTTATTATTTTGCTCCTCAGTACTAAACCCCAATGTTGGCTGCTAAAAGTTTATTTTATTTCAACAGAACTGCATTCTCAGTTACGTTCTATGGGGAACATATTTACTCTTGGGTTACAGATGAGCTGTTAATGTTTGTGACAATTTAGGCACCAGAACTACTTTGTTAGACTTAGTAAAAATGAGCCAACGTTGACTTTTGGTGTCACACATGAACGTCTTTCTCCTCGGTCAAAAACACTGAAAACAACAAGACTGAAATTACCTTGTTTTGGTTGGGTTTGAAGACAATCTGTTAAAGTATTTTAACAGAAAGGGAAGACAATTAGAAGGATCTTTTAATTCAATCCAGTTTTAAAAGCTTTTATTAGCATGAAAGTTTTAAAAGCAGTGTTGTCAAAGCAGCGACTCTCCCTGGACCGCTCTGAAGTCTCAGCTGGTTTCCCTCGACATCACTTTAGTCGCAGTAATATCACATTAACTCTGATTCCTCCACAGACTCTTCTTATCTTTGTCACCTTTTTCCGTTGGCCAGTAAACATGAATTATTTGAACTCTGGGAAATGAAGATGGATATTATTGCTCCTCAGCTGTTTATATGTTTTTGTGGTTCAGTCAGAGTTCATGACGGTAAGGAGAAATAAAAGATATGAATCAGCTCCACAGTGTGATATCTGCAGCGCTGCACAGCCGAGTGTTTCCGTCTCCTCCAGGCTGTCGACTCTCTACGTGTCAAAATCTCTCCGACTTTTATTAAGAAACATCCGTCTGACAGCAGAACGGCGCCGCTGCAGGCGGAGGAGCGAGACCTCCTCGCTCTGCAGCCAGTGACTGACAGCTCCCAGGACACCTGAACACAAGACGCTGCATTAACCAGGACAACAACTACAACTCGTCCTCAAACATCTTCAACTAGTCCTCAAACATCTTCAACTAGTTCCTTAAACATTCTCAACTAGTCCTCAAATATCTTCAACTAGTCCTCAAACATCTTCAACTAGTCCCTGAAACATTCTCAACTAGTCCTCAAACATCTTCAACTAGTCCCTGAAACATTCTCAACTAGTCCTCAAACATCTTCAACTAGTCCCTGAAACATTCTCAACTAGTCCTCAAACATCTTCAACTAGTCCTCAAACATCTTCAACTAGTCCCTTAAACATTCTCAACTAGTCCTCAAATATCTTCAACTAGTCCTGAGACCCCTTAAACTAGTCCTTAGATTTATCTTCAACTAGTCATCAAACATCTATTCAACTAGTCATCAAACATCTATTCAACTAGTCCTCAAACCTATTTAACTACTTCTCAATCAACAACTAGTCCTCAGACCTCTCTTCAACTAGTCACTAGAATTCTTTAATTAGCCTTCACGCCTATTTTCAACTAGTCCTCAAAGATTTTTAAGTAGTCCTCACACTTCTATTCAACTAGTCACCAGGCTTCTTTAACTAGTCCTCAAACAACTCCACCTAGTCATGACACTTCTCTTCAAATAGTCCTCAAACATTTTCAGCTAGTCATCAGACCTCTTTAACTTATCCACACACCTGTGCTATATTTAGGGGAGTCCAGGTGTTGTGTTCAGGTGCGTCTGGTCCTCAGTGTTGTGTTCAGGTGCGTCCGGTCCTCAGAGTGTTGTGTTCAGGGGCTTCGGGTGCTCTCAGTGTTGCAGGGTGTTTCCTCAGAGTATCTGCAGTGAGCTGGCAGCTCCTCAGCCTCTAACACATTCTTACGCTGATTTATGTGTCCAGGTTGGACCACATTTGGACCATTAGTGTAATTCCAGCAGCTCGAGCCAAGCAGCCGATCAATATTTGTAATTGAGTGGGAGATAATTAGCCAGTTTCTATTACCACAACAAGCAAGAAATATACTTTCACTTTTGGGAACAAACCTCAGAGTGTGTTTTATTTCTGATTTACAACATGTTGAAGTGAGAAAACCTTTTAACATCGTGTTAGAAACCAACCTGGACGTCCTGGAACATTTATCTCCAAAACTTTAATCACATTAAAACTCTTTTCACACAGTCAACACATGCACTGTAGCAGTCTGATTATTGTGTCTATAGGTGTATAAATATATATATATGCATTAGTGTATATAGGTCTTGTTGGGTGTTCCCAGTCTGCAGTGGTTAGTGCTGATTAAAAAGTGGTTTAAGGAAGGACAGGCTCATGGGTCCAAGGTTCACTGATGGCAAAGAGCTGCTGGTCCTGATGGTGACAGAACACACAGTGCAGCCCTGCACTGCATGAATCACGCTTTCTTTGACATCATAGGGGACGAGACGGCAGCAGGTTGCAGGCCGGTGGAGGCGGCGTGGTGCTTTGGGCCGTGTCCTGCTGGGGAGCCTTCAGTCGTTTCCATTAGGGTAAAAAGTGTCCGCTGGGAAAGTCTCAGCCCTCCCAAATAGACGCTAACTCGGTGTGTCTCCATTACAAAAAAAGGCCCCAGAGAGATTTACGAGACTCTGCATGTGACGTATGGTATTCGATTGTCGCGTAATCACTAAGTGACAGTTTTGACCGTGATGTCACACACGCAACGGATTTAACATGGAAGACGTGCCAAACATAAACAATAAGGACGGAAGCGCAGAGATGGAAGGAGCAAAGCTGCTGTGTTTCTTGTCGCTGTGTTCATGCACATGGCGGCCATGATTATTGTTGTGACCACTCGCTACTTCGCCGGCTTTTAAAAATGGTGCATGTTGTTGTGGCGTTGAGTACTACGTCACATCCTGCTTATCCTTCTATCCAATCAGCAACCAGGCTTTTTTCTGGGGAGAAAAACGGCCCTGCTCTTTGACAGGGCCAAAAAAAGTCCAGTCAAACGACCGATTGGGCCGGCTCACATTCAAATTAGGGGCGTTTCAGCGAGGGAGACTCATTCCGGGTATTCAGCTATAGTGGAAACACCTCATGTGCATTTTTTTGCAGACCAAGTTCACCCCTTCATTGAAACCCTGTTCTTTAATGGCCTCTTTATGCACCGCCATGCTGCAACAACGAGTTCAAGGAGCTAAACTGATGTCCATAGAATCGTGCAGCTGTGGGACAAACTAGTCCGGTCCACAGAGGCCCCACCTCTCAGCTTCCAGGATTTAAAGGATCTGCAGCCTACGCCTTGGTGCCAGAGACCACAGAGCACCTTCAGGGACAACGTACCAAGGGTCTTAGCCAGAGGTTATGTTCGTCTTTTCTGTTGTCATTTTGATGGACAGGTTCATAAAATATCTGCCTTAATCTATTATTATTATCCATAATTTTCATTGTTTTATTATAAGACATATTTAATAGCATTTCATTTTAGTTTTTTTAAATATTGAACATTAAGAAAACATTTCCAAGCCTACATCACACAGTTTCAAGAGCACAGAGACAAAAGATGAAGCGAGACAGCGACTGTGCGATCACTATTTTAATGTCAACACAACAATGCCTAAAAATAATAAACAGGAGAGAGGTGAAACGAGCTCATCCTTCACCGTCCGCTGCACCTATCCCAGTTTTTTCACCTCATTTACTGTGTTTTTAAAGAAATTTCAGACGCTCAGCTGACATATTCAGAGCGCTCGGAGCCGACCGATGTGATAACTGAAGCCAACTAGACAACAAGGTATTGGTTTATGAGATCAACACAAGACTAAACAATAGATCATTAATATGCACACGCCACCTGCTGGACAGGAGTGTAAATTAATTTAGTTGTGGTAGGTCATTCCAGGTTTGCTGACTGCCTTCAGAAGTTTCAGTCGAATGTTTTCAGTCGCAGAAAACATTCAGTTAACAAGTCCCCTGGTCTCAGCTGGCCAAAAGAGGGACACAATATTAGGCAGGTAGTTATAATGTTATGGCTCATCTTATATGTACGCCGGACAAGATTAAATCTCAGTTGGCGAGTGAAATAACAGTGTGCAGACAGACTTCAGCTGGACTTCCTGCTGTTTGACTCAGTGAGTAATATAATATATTATATATTAAATCTTCTGTAACATTAGCATATGAGCTACATCAGCCTCTCCGTGCAGAGACTGGAGCTGCTCTAGTGGATGAAGCAGAAAATGGAACAGCGGTAACTGGTGCTGGACCCGGTGGACTGTGTCTTTTAAACTCTATGGACAGGAAGTGTCCCATAGAAGGATGTCCTCATCGAGTGCCTCGTCTCCGTCTTGCTGTGAATTATTCATGGGGCGGCGTCATGTTAATGCAGGGGGCGTGTCCTCGGCCTTCAGGCCTGTTAGTGTCCTCGTCTCAGAGACTGTTAATGAGACGGCAGGTGGAGGGTCAGAGTCCTGCTGAAGGACACTGAGATCTGTATTTAGTCAAACATTACAACCTGTCCTGAAATGTCCTGAACTGTCATTTATTTCTCTGAGCTGCAGGAGAGGCTTGTTTTATGTTAAATTAACTTTGAATTTATTTAATAATAATCATATTTTTGTACACACGCTGCGTCTCCATTTTTAATTAAAAAAACTTTATTCGTATCAATATACAGTTTGTCCAAACATGAGGACACAATAACAGTAACATAACTAATAACACATGTATATCTATAATGGATATTGTGTGTGTGTGTGTCTGTGTGTGTGTCTGTGTGTGTGTCTGTGTGTGTGTGTGTGTGTGTGTGTGTCTACCTGTGATCTCACCTCGAGGTCATTATTTTCCCCTTCTCGTTTCTCGCCCTCCTCTCATCTCTCTGCAGACCGACGGTGACAGCAGCTGCTGAGCTCAGCGTTAAATATTCATGTCGGATCAGTAAAGTGGATATTAATTTACAGAAACGGCTGAACACAGAATCAGACGTCTGACCGACACGTTAAGTTGTATGACGGTGGCAGAGAGAGTCTGAGGTTGATTAAATCGTCGATTGATTAAATTTAAAACGCTGATCGGTTCCAGTTATTGATCAGCTGATAAATAACAAAGTTCTAGTCGAACAGTTGAGGAGGAATCATGAACTCCAGTTTTTAGTGTTCTGACGAGGAGCAGTATTCATACCAGTTTCCACAACAATAATAATAGTAATTATAGTAAAATCCTGTCGTGCAAAAGTATGATAATAATTATATTAGTAAAAATAGAAATAATAATTATAGTAATAATACTAATAGTATTATTAGTTAACATGATAATAATACTAATACTAATAATAATGGTAGAAATAATTAGAATAATCTGTCATGCAGAAGTATTATAATAATAATAATAATAATAATATAAAAATTGTATCGTGCAGAAGATTAATAATAATAATAATAATAATGCTAATTATAATAATAATAGAAACATTCATAATAATTATGATAAGTCTGTTGTGCAGAAGTATTATAATAATATCAAAATTGTGTCATGCAAAAGTTTGATAATGATAATAATAATAGTAATAATAATAGAAAAAATGATCGTTATAATTATGATCTGTTGTGCAATGATATAATAATAATAATAATAATAATAATAATAATAATAATAGTAATAATAATATCAGTAATAATGGTAATAATAAAATAATGATGATAATAATAATAATGGTAATAATAATAGTAAAATCCAGTCTTGCAGAGGGAAAATAACAATAATAGTAATTATAATCTGTCCTGTGGTTGTTGGCTGCTTCGTGTCTCCTGATGGATGAATCTTGATGAGGTGTGAGCAGGCGTGACGCGGCGCCCGTCTCGTTACTCTCACAGCTTCCTGTTCGTCAGCAGCCTCTTAAATTGCTCCTCGAGGTAATCTAAGAGAAATTAATTTTAAAATTCCCCAGACAGGAAGTTGGAGTGACAGCGGGCCGTTTGTGTGGCGGTGCGATCGGAGGTTGGAGGTTGTCTCAGTAAATCGACTCCCACACGCTGCGGTCGGGGCTTTTGTTGGCGTGAAACGAGTCTGGCAGCGCGGCGGCTGATTACTGATTGAAGGCAGAGCTCGCCGCCTCTGATAAGCTCGAGTCAACAGAGTGAAAATGTTTCTACAGACTCAAGTGAAGCCTTAGCAGAGGGCTGCTTCCTTTGTTTGCTCTGAAAAACATTTATTCCATCTGATCTCAGAACACACGCGCACACACACACACACACACACACACACTTAACCCTGACACACAGCAGAGTGTTTCCTGTTTGTTCACAAGTTTATAACAAAACAACTCAAAGCTTTTCTGTCGTTCGTTCTGTACAAAAGTGGCTTCAGATCTGTGTTCTGATGACAGATCCCAGTTCCTTAATAACAACGATAATAATAATAACGACAACAAAAAGAACAATAATAATAACAAGAAAAAGAAGAAGAAGAAGAAAAACAATAAGAACAACAATATAATATAACTATTATAACAATCGAATAACCTATGAATATGATGATTGGTCACTAATTATTGGACGGTTTTCAGTGAACATGATAAAGTGTTGAAAATAGAAATTTTGTAAATTATATTGTAATTTAAATCCTATACCAATAAACAACTTTTTTTTCAGTAACACTCAGACACGTGAATGTTCGGTTCTCCCACCGACTGGAACCAGAATGAGACAACCACCTGCCGATGTCACAGTGATGTCATCAGAGACGACCACCTGCTGATGTCACTCTGAAAGTCTCAAACTGCAGCTGCTTTAATATTTTACTGACAAGTCAGAAGCGGAGCAGCTTTAATATTTTACACTGAAGTTCTTTCAGTGAACTTTAATGAACAACATGTCACTAAGGTTCCTCTGAGAACACAGCGGGTTCTACTGAGAATTAAGCTGGTTCTACTAAGAACACATCTGGTTCCACTGAGAACATAGCTGGTTCTACTGAGAATTAAGCTGGTTCTACTGAGAACACATCTGGTTCCTCTGAGAACACAGCGGGTTCTACTGAGAATTAAGCTGGTTCTACTGAGAACATATCTGGTTCCACTGAGAACATAGCTGGTTCTACTGAGAACAAAGTGGGTTCAACCGAGAACAAAGCGGGTTCTACTGAGAACAAAGCAGGTTCTACTTAGAACAAATAGGGTTCTACTGAGAACAAAGCTGGTTCAACTGAGAACACAGCCGGTTCCACTGAGAACACAGTGGGTTCTACCGGGAACACAGATGGTTCCACTAAGAACACAGATGGTTCCACTGAGAACACAGATGGTTCTACTGAGAACACAACTGGTTCTACGGAAAACCCTTCTGGTTCCACTGAGAACGCAGCTGGTTCCACTGAAAACGCAGCGGTTCCACTGAGAACACAGCGGGTTCCATTGAGAACACATCTGGTTCCACTGAGAACACATCTGGTTCCACTGAGAACACATCTGGTTCTACTGACAACACAGCTGGTTCCACTGAGGACACAGTGGGTTCTACTGAGAACGCAGCTGGTTCTACAGAAAACACAGCTGGTTCCACTGAAAACCCTTCTGATTCCACTGACAACACAGCTGGTTCTACTGAGAACATAGCTGGTTCTACTGAGAACACAACTGGTTCTACAGAAAAAACTTCTGGTTCCACTGAAAACACAGCTGGTTCTACTGAAAACACAGCTTGTTCTACTGACAATACAGCTGGTTCCACTGAGGACACAGTTGGTTCTACTGAGGACGCAGCTGGTTCTACTGAGGACGCAGCTGGTTCCACTGAGAACACATCTGGTTCCACTGAGAACACATCTGGTTCTACTGAGAACAAATCTGGTATCACTGAGAACAAAGCAGTTTCTACTGAGAACACGGCTGGTTCTACTGAACACAGCAGGTTCTACTGAGGACACAGCGGGTTCTACTGAGAACACAGCTGGTTCCACTGAGAACAAAGTGGATTCTACTGAGAACACAGCTGGTTCCACTGAGAACATAGCTGGTTCTACTGAGAACAAAGTGGGTTCTACTGAGAACAAAGCGGGTTCTACTGAGAACAAAGCAGGTTCTACTGAGAACAAAGTGGGTTCTACTGAGAACACAGCTGGTTCCACTGAGAACACAGCTGGTTCTATTGAGAACACAGAGTTCTACTGAGAACACAGCTGGTTCCACTGACAACACATCTGTTTCTACTGAGAACACAACTGGTTCTACTGAGAACGCAGCTGGTTCCACTGAAAACGCAGCGGGTTCCACTGAGAACAAAGCAGTTTCTACTGAGAACACAGCTGGTTCTACTGAACACAGCAGGTTCTACTGAGGACACAGCGGGTTCTACTGAGAACACAGCTGGTTCCACTGAGAACAAAGTGGATTCTACTGAGAACACAGCTGGTTCCACTGAGAACATAGCTGGTTCTACTGAGAACAAAGTGGGTTCTACTGAGAACAAAGCGGGTTCTACTGAGAACAAAGCAGGTTCTACTGAGAACAAAGCGGGTTCTACTGAGAACACAGCTGGTTCCACTGAGAACACAGCTGGTTCTATTGAGAACACAGAGTTCTACTGAGAACACAGCTGGTTCCACTGACAACACAGCTGTTTCTACTGAGAACACAACTGGTTCTACTGAGAACGCAGCTGGTTCCACTGAAAACGCAGCGGGTTCCACTGAGAACAAAGTGGGTTCTACTGAGAACACAGCTGGTTCTGCTGAGAACACAGTGGTTTGTACTGGTTCTACCACAGAATTCAGCTCAACTCACAGAACTCGCTCATGTTAAAGTTTTAATCTGTCTTGATTACATCATTACCTGCTCGTCTCATTATTGGTGCCCGCCGTGTAAACTTCATTTATATAACTTGTACGGTTTGCTGCAGTACCACTTTAATTAACGGAAGAATAATTTAAAATAATTGAATTTCAAAATCCGAGCTTTTTCTCAGCAACACTGGTACTGGGAATCGACGTTGCTTTACATACGCTGATCCCAGCTCCCTCGGGCTTTGACCTCTGATTCTATGTAAGAAGCTGACCTTTGGCCTCTGACCTGTTTGAATTGATCTCGTGGACGGACAAGATGTTATCTTCTGAAACATTCGGTCTTTGTATCGATCTTCTCCGCAGCGGAGCGACCGACTCTTCCACAGGAAAGCTCTCTTGATGAATCTTCAGTGAAATTGAGTTCTTTAATGTTTCAGAGAAGAAGTTTTTTCAAAGTAAAGTTGAGATGTGTTGAGTCTGGTCTGCTGTCAGAGTTGTGATGAAAGTTTGATGGTCAGTGTTTCAGCTCGTCTCCTCGTGTCGCTGAGGAAACGTTCGGCTGAATACCAACGAGCGTTTCTGTCAGAGAGCGGAGAGTTAAAACCTGCAGGAAGGAGGCAGCATTAACATTTGATTCAGTTTCATCAGCAGAAACTGTAAAACAGAAAAGCGAGCCGGGAGGCGTCTGAGAGACAACATGTGGACAACTCACTGTCTGTCTGTCTCTGTCATCATCACAGAATATCAGGATGATTTTCAGAGACAGCTGCAGGTGAAAAGTGAAGATGAACTGTAGAGTAAAAAACTCCTGCAGGACCGTAGTAGTAGCTGTAGTCCTGACTGTAGTACAGGTCTCTCTGCTGCAGCTTTCAGGTTATTTCAGGTCACAAATTGAAGAAATTCTTCCTTTGATCTCTGTGCTGCCTTGCGGGTCCCTCCTCTGATGTCACAGGCCAGCTGACAGCTCATTGGTCAGCAGTGTGTCAGTCTTTTTGCAGAATAACACAATAATAATGACATAATTCAATGTATTTTACCTAAACATGAATAAAAAGTAGTTTATATCAACATTTCTCAACATCTTGAGCTATATCCATGTCTCCAGCCTCTCTTGTCCTCTCCCCTTTGATCCGTGTAAACCGCCTTCACAGCGTCTCTGAGTAGAAACCATTTGTTGTATTGCTGACAGCTGATTGTTAGATGCATTTTCATAAAATATCATTATTATAAACTCAGAATGGATAAATGTGTCATTTTGTTGGTTTTGGCGTTCAGTCCTGATGCCTGTTGTCCTCTGACATCACTTTCTGTCTGTGTTTTTCAGGTCCGGTGACGAATGCCGTCATCATGGCGGCTCCGGCTAACATGTTCCTGCCCGACAGCCGGCCTGCCGTCCCCCTGCCGCGCTTCAGCCGCCACCTGCACGTGACCGAGGGCGGAGAGTCTGGAGAGGTGTGCGTCCGTCTGGGACTCTACGCACAGGTGAGTCAGCAGGTCACATGACGCCACGGAGGAACCAGAGTTGAAAAAATATACTGTCAGTTAAAGAGCCCAGTCAGACCAGAAAGTGTCACTTGTATTTTGAAATGTCCTTCCTGTGTTTTCAGGAGGAGGAACAGACATACCTGTGGAAAGCTTTTATTTTGAAATGTCCTACCTGTGTTTCAGGAGAGCATCTGCAGAAAGCTTTTATTTTGACGTGCCTCCTGATTTTCAGGAGGAGGAGTAGAAGCACCTGTAGAAAGCTTTCATTTTGAAATATCTGTCCTGTGTTTTCAGTTGGAGGAGCAGACATACCTTTGGAAAGCTTTTATTTTGATATGTCTTTCCTGTGTTTCAAGAGAAGGAGCAGACATACCTTTGGAAAGCTTTTTTTTTTTAAATGTCCTTCCTTTGTTTCAGGAGGAGCAGACGTTCCTGCAGAAAGCTTTTATTTTGAAATGTCCGTCCTGTGTTTTCAGTTGGTGGAGCAAACGTACCTTTGGAAAGCTTTTATTTTAACATGTCCTTCCTGTGTTTCAGGAGGAGGAGCAGACATACCTGCAGAAAGCTGATCGTCTGAACTCTTTGATGAACGCTGTGACTGACAAGGTGAGAGGGGGCGGGGCTTTTTAACATTGTTACAGTAGTAGACCAGGTAGCGTCCAGCATGTCCAACACGTCCACTGTTGTCTGCTAACTGTCCCACAATGCACTGTGTTCCTCTGCGTCCGTGTGACTCAGTGGACAGCTCAGATGTGTTTGACAAAGGTCAAAGGTCAGAGACTGTAAACAAACTAAATGTCAGAGACAAAAATACAAAATGTCACAGCGAGCCTGAAGAGACAAGACACTCTGAGGGCCGGCTGAGTTTATTTTTTATTGATTAGGTTTCTACACTCATATCTTCATTGATAACAACTGCTGTCCAAAAAAGTTGGGACGCTGTCTGAAACGTAAATTTAACAGAATCTGATGATATTCTGATCCTTTTTCCACATACATTCAGCTGAAGAGTGAACAAATACAAAATGTTTAATGTTCACATTGAGTAACTTCATTGTTTTTTGTAAATATACACAACTTCTAAATTTGACGCGGCAACATGTTCCATAAAAGTTGGGACAGGAGCAACAACAGTCTGAAAGTGTGTGTCTGTAACATTGGACAGGTACACCTCTGAATCCAGATCATTACAGCATAAAGCTCAAAAGCCTGCGTACTGAATAATGTGTCTGTGTGTTTATACTAAATAATATGTACATGCGTTTATATACTGAATAACGTGTCCGTGCATTTATAATGAGTTATGTGTCTGTCCGTTTTTACTGAATAATGTGTCTGTGTGTTTATACGGAATAATGTGTTCATAATGAATATTGTGTCTGTGTTTCAGTCGGTGTTTGGTGACGGTGAGAACACAAAGGTTCGAGTCGCCGAGCTTGAAGAAGAAGTTCAGACTCTGAAGAAGGTCAACAAAGATCTGTACGACTTCTCTAGTCAGCTGCTCATCAAACCCACATAAATACACACTTACACAGTTACACACGCACACACACACACACACACACACACACACACACTGTCAAGATTTTTGCTCTTATTTGTTGTTTCAAAATAAAAGTCTTTTGTTTTCGTAGAACCTCCTGTGTGCTTCCTGTTTTTGTTGTCGCTGCCTGTCTCAGAGGTACTGCAGCTGCTGCAGCTTTCAACCCACAACTAACTTCCCACATCTACCTGTCAGCAACACAACTACCCACTGATAACTAACAGTGTTGGGTTTATTGGATTTTTTTTCATTAAAAGCTGGATCACAAAACAATCGCTTATATCAAATTATAATCACGATTTTAATGCATTATTTTCAGCTAAAATGCGGCTTATTTGAGTAATTGTTCTCTGTATTGTTGGTCAGACGGCTCTTTAGTCTCGCTGCATCATTCAGCAGATATTAAGTTTGTTTTATTGGGTTCTGTAAGGTTTTGTAAAGACAACAAGAACAACTATGAAAACTATCAGTAAATAATAAAAATATAAACACTTATTTTTGTATTTGGACAGAAGAAGCTGCTCTTTGCTCTGATATTTAGTTTATTTACTGTAATCATTCATCCAACATATTGTGAAGTCTGTAGCAGAACAGGCCCTCAGTCGACTCTGAGACTCAGGATCCAGATCTGTGGAGGACCACGACTGGCTTCAAGTGAAGAACCAGCTTTTATTCTGAAGGAATCTGGTCTACAGAAGATATTCTGTGTTTTCGCCCTCAATTAACCTCGACTGGTGAGAGGTCAAAGGTCAGATGAGACTCCATGTTATCAAAAGCCTTTTCCAGAATAATATTTCAGTGAAATTTTCTATTGTAAGATTAATAAATCACATTCTTCTGAACAAAACTCCCTTTCAGCGTTTAAGCTCTGACCGCAGCAGAGGACTCATTTAGAGAATATTAACTGGAGGATTATTAACTTGTGTTATTAATATGAGCTTCATACCAGCATGTAGTTTTATAAAGTATCTGTAATTACTCTGTATTTATTTATAATTCTCTAAATCTCTGATTCATTCAAGTTTGTATTTCATTTGAATTAAATTAAAAGATAATTTATGTGGAAAGCTTTTAAAGTTTGAATGATTCTTCAGATCTCAGCTGGTGAGTACAGTTTTATTCTGATTTATTGAAATTATGCTTTAATATATTTATGATACATCTATGTATTTTTAATGTGCCCACCTGTCTGTGAAGCCTCCTTCAAATTAAAAGACTTCAGTGAAAGTCGACTTTATTCAAACATGTTGTAGATTAAAACGGTAAAATCAAGTTTTATTTACTTTGACTGATTAATGTCTTTCAGTGGTTATTTTTAACCTTTAATCAAATAAAACATCTCATTCAGCCTTTATTTGTTTATTTATTTACTTATTTATCGGAGCAGGTCAGTGACAGGTGTGCACACAAAAGGAGCACAGATGTGAAACTATAAATAATAAAAAATAATCCAAATCGAAAAAGGACAAAAACACATTAGAAATATTAAAAACTGGATTAAAGTCAGAGATTAAAACGGTTACAGTTCAACAGTTCAAACATGTTTCACCTGCTTCAGACACACAGAACATTATTTAAGTAAAGATTATTAAAGAATAAAAAAACAACCACTGAAATATGCAAGACAAGAAGCAGCTCTGCTTTTACTTTGAAAAACACACATTTTAGCTTAATATACTTCTGAGGATGCTCCTTCACTTAATGTATTCACAAGCCCATCACAGTGCAGACATGTCCTCACAGTGCAGAAATGTCCTCACAGTGCAGACACTCTGATTTGACCTTGACGTGTAAAATCAGTCAGAATCTTCATGGAGTCTGTTTGACAGTTTTTCAGTTTCTGACTCTGGAGCTAAAAACAATAATTTAATAATAACTGAACATTATGATGACATTTAATCTGTGTGTGAACCCAGAAAAATATATTAATAATATAAATAATTAATTCTGCTGTAAAATCATGTAAATGTGACATTTTAAATATAAAAATTATAAATGTCACATTGGTATAAATATTCATCAGTCTTTAAGTTACACTGAAGAATTTAAATATTAATATTTTGTCATAATGAGTTCAGTTTGACCTTCAGATCGTCAGTTACACAGCGAGAATCTCCCTTTAATAATAATAATGATATTATACCTTATTTATATAGCACCTTAAATTCAGAACAAAAATACTGATGATATTAAATATAAACAAATTAAGTAAAAAAAAAAATGCTAATAAAGTAATTAAATTAATTGAAACAACAGAATCTGCAAACGGCAACAACACAAACAAAGACAACAAAGAAAGCAGAAAAACAAAACATTTCAAAGCTAATGAAACAAAATGGCAAATTCAATATCAGTGCAGAATAAATAATCTGTAAAATAAGCTCCTTATTTATGCCATTTTTTACTGGTTATATTTTAGATAAAAGTAGCATTTTGAGCTTGTAGTAGTTTAAAGTCTGGCAGCAGAGTTCTGATTCCATTTAAGTTTATTGATTTATTGTTTAAGTAATTACTTAAAATCAACGTGTGAACAAGCTGAATATACCCTAAATAACAACATTAAACTGACCAATATATATAATATATAGCATACATATTTCAAGTGGACAATAAGGAGAAATGGACTTTTCAAATTAAAGGACAAATGAAGGTGTTACTGTGTTTTCAGATGGATTTATCAGCCGAGTGTGAAACTCTTCTGGCTGCTTCACCTGAAATCCTCCACAAACAGAAAAACCGCCTGAAGGACAAAGATAACCTCCTTTCTGCTGCTAAACACACTAAACACACTGGAGTACAGTGAAACACAAACACACTGGAGTACAGTAAAACACAAACGCACAGGTGTACAGTAAAACACAAACATACTAAACACACTGGAGTACAGTAAAACACAAACACACTGAAGTACAGTAAAACACAAACACACTGGAGTACGGTGAAACACAAACACACTGGAGTACAGTGAAACACAAACGCATTAAAGTACAGTGAAACACAAATACTAAGGTACACTGGAGTACAGTGAAGTACAGTGAAGTACACTGGAGCACAGTGAAGTACAGTGAAACACAAACACATTGAAGTACAGTAAAGTACAGTGAAGTGCACTGGAGTAGACTGAAGTACAGTGGAGCACAGTGAAGTACAGTAAAGTACAGTGAAGTGCACTGAAGTAGACTGAAGTACAGTGAAGTACAGTGAAGTGCACTGAAGTAGACTGAAGTACAGTGAAGTACAGTGGAGCACAGTGAGGTACAGTGAAGTACAGTGGAGCACATTGAAGTACAGTGAAGTACACTGGAGCACAGTGAGGTACAATGAAACACAAACACATTGAAGTACAGTAAAGTACAGTGAAGTGCACTGGAGTAGACTGAAGTACAGTGGAGCACAGTGAAGTACAGTAAAGTATAGTGAAGTGCGCTGAAGTAGACTGAAGTACAGTGAAGTACAGTGGAGCACAGTGAGGTACAGTGAAGTACAGTGGAGCACAGTGAAGTACAGTGAGGTACACTGGAGCACAGTGAAGTACAGTGGAGTACAGTGAAGTACACTGGAGTACACTGGAGCACAGTGAAGCACAGTGAAGTACACTCGAGTTCAGTGAAGTACAGTGAAGTACAGTGAATTAAAGTGAAGTACAGTGGAGTACAGCGGAGTACAGTTTAGTACAGTGAAGTACAGTGGAGTACAGTGAAATACAGTGGAGTACAGTGAAACAGACTCTATGTGGATGGAGTTAAAGCTCTAAAATGTTTTAATCAAATGTAATTATTGTAATAAAGTGTATTAATGAATGTCAGCGTTGATTAAGTATAATTAATTCTGAGCATTAAATGGACATTATTGTTTATTTATTGTTAAAGGACACATTCATGGAGGTAATTACTGGGGACATAAAAGGATTTTACTTTATGAAGCTGATGTGTGTGTGTGTTGCTATTAAGGTGGGACGGACGGATCAAAGTCATGTAACACACACACACACACACACACACACACACACACACAGACACACAGACACACACACACACACACACACACACACACACACAGCGTCATCAATCAAGCCTTTGATCAGTGTGATTGACAGGTGGTGGTGGTGGTGGGGGGGGGGTCCTCTAAACTTACAGCATCAGACCTGAACAACAAACAGGTCGTCTCCATGGTTACTGTTCAGTCAGTCTCCATGGTAACCGTTCAGTCGGCCTGAAACTGAATCTGGGAATCTTCGGAGTTTGACACCATGAATGTGGCAACGGAGATAAAAATACTGATTCAGAGAAAGTTTATAATGAGACTAAACGATAAAATACGACGTCTGAAAATATTTAAGTCGAGACACTACGAGATGAAACATTGTTTTTTTTTTCAAGCACGGGTCTTTTTGAGGTATTTTTCTCCCATAGATAGTGGAAAGAAAACATCCAAAACAAATATTTAGGTGTTTTTTTAAATATATTTTGTAGATTTTGTTAGCATTCTGTTAGTACCTCGAGCATCTAAACCTCTGTTAGAAAGCTCCTCTCTCCTGCACAATATTATGTGTTTAACATAACATGTGTTTAACATGTTCTATCAATATAGAAAATGTTAAACATGTTGCAATTAATTTGATTCAATATTTTCCTTCAAATAGTCATTTCCATTAAGAATGTATGAAACCTGTCAGCTCCGTTTACCAACACCAAACTGACCAGTTTTATTCCTAACTATATTCAATCATTCATACCCTGATTTATAAGCATTTTGTTCCTTTCTGAAAATTTATTTTTGAATGGCCTCTGAGAGTATTAGAGAGTTATCAAAGGATAAAAGCAGATATCCCAATTTCCTTTTATAAAAAACTTGAATCTAATATATCAACAAAATAAAATAATAACTTTAAAATTTGCGTTATCTTAATGTTCAGATTTATGTCCTGGAAATATATGCAAATCAGCGCATAGTTCACAAATAATTTGCATATCTAAAAACTTTCAACGCAATTATAATATTTAAGTTTAAAAAAACTCTTTTCACCTGTAGTGTCTCCAGTCAATCATAGAAAGAATAAAAAAAGGTTTGTTCACCATTAATTTTAGAAACAGGTTCTAATGAAGGAGAATAATAAATATTATTTATCGTCCTAGACCTCGGTGAGTAATCTCATTATAAACCGATATTAAACTCATCAGTTCCTCATACACACATGAACCTGTTAGAGTCTCCTCCTGCAGCTGTTTGCTTCAGGCTCAAAGTGTCTTCATGTCAGAGACAGATCAGGACGTCCTCGGTGAGGGGGCTGCTGGGTAACGAGGAGGAGGAAGGCTCGGCTGGCAGCTGCTGTCATGAAGAGTGGAAATAATATCAGGTATGAATATAATCATCCAAACAAGCCCAGGGAACCTGAGCTGCTGAGAGACACTCAGAGTCCTGAAACAACCCTCAGGTTATCTTGAAATAATGTTATAAGGATGTTATTTTTATATTCTTATGTGGTATTTGTTAACTTAAAGTCCGGGTATGGCAAAAATATACATGCAATCCATATTTTCCACACCAAAGAAAAATGTCTTATTAAGCATTGGCTGATTGGTTTTTAAAATAGCTTAGCATCATCGAGCTAAGAATTTAGACACATAGAAATAAATATAACCCAGAAAGATAGTTTAATGATCTAACTCCAAAATAGTGTCTTATATCTTGTAGTTTACAGTCTTTTTAGATGTTTGCAGCTATTGTTTTACACACTTGTAAAATATGTATTTATAGAAATCTCTGATTTTACTTAACCGGACTTTAAACTTATAATAAATTACTTATACAACATACAAACACTGGAGGAGCAGTCACACTTTGATTAAACATAAACTAATCCAGCTCCTCCTGGCTCCCCTCTAACAGGATGATGATCCTGATCAGCAGGATATCTGAGCTCCTTACTTTAAAAAATCCTCATTTCATCTCATTTTTTCAGTCACTACCCAGAGCTCAGGACCAGAGGTGAGGGTCTGACTGGAGATGGACTGGTACATCCACAGCTCAGCTCCTTCTGAACCATAACATCCAGTACAGCACCTGCATCACTGCTGACGCCCCATCAAACCGCCTGTCCATCTCACGCTCCATTTAACCCTCGCTGCTGAACAAGACCTGAGATACTTAAACTCCTTCACTTGGTGCAGTAACTCACTCCGACCCAGAGGGGGCAGTCCACTATTTTCCAGCAGAGAACCATGAAGTCAGACTCTCATCCTGGTTGCTTCACTCTCGGCTGCAAACCACTGATGAAGCCAACAGAACCACATCATCTGCAAAGAGACGTAACTCTGAGGTCAGCAAACTGAACCTGCTCCTTTCCCGGGTTGCTCCTTCAGATCCTGTCCATGAAAATCACTAACCGGATCAGAGACCAAGGAAAGCCCTGATGGAGACCAATACCCACTGAGAACATGTTTGACTTTGTGCCGAATATACGGACACAGCTCCCACTTTAGTTTTACAAGGAACGGATGACTTGTAGCAACGAGTCCTGTACTCCCTCCAGGGAAGTAAGTACAGTTAAGTAGGTTTTCTCCAAGTCCAGAAAAACACATGGGTGGACTCCCATGACCCTTTCAGCAGCCCAGCAGAGTAAAGAGCTGGTCCACATCTCTCCTCCTGAAACTGAAGTTTGGCAGAGCAGTGTGATAACTGATAATGGGAACAGACCCTCTGGTCTCTTTTGTAAAATAGAATAGTAACCACCTCCCCAGTCTGCCAGTCCAAAGGTACTGTCCCAGACCTCTGACACTGAAGAGGCGTGTCAACCAAGACAACCCAACAATGTCCAGAACCTTCAGCACCTCAGGGAGACTCTAATCCCAACCTGCCGCCCTGCTGCTGAGGTGTTTACCTCAGTGAACTTCTTCAGGGATTAAGGTGAGTCTTCAAACTCAAAGCGCTCCTTTTACTACTCGACAATTTCCCCAGTTCGGGTCAGCCTGAGCCAAGTTTTCCCTTCAGAGTCATTTTGCCAGACTTTCCTTGAGGCCAACCGGAAGTCTTCTGCAAGGCCTCCCAGAAATCCCCCCATACTGCCAAAGACCCCTGGATCAACCAAGCCTCAGAGGCCTACTTCTTCGTCTTGACGGCCTCCTTCACAGCTGGCGTCCACCAGCAGGTTCTTAGGTTGCCACCAATGACATGCTGGTAACCTCCTGACCACAGGTTCTGGCAGCCACTTTCGCAAATAAGGTTTTGAACACGGTCTCTCTAGGACTTTGGTTCCAGGAATCTATATGCATTTGGCATCGCTCCACCTCACGAACCAGCTCCAGTTCCTTCCTTAGCAGGAAGGTGATCCCACATCCCTGGAGTCAGTCTGCATTATAAGGGGTCAACTATAGCTCACCGTGGACCTGATCTGATCTGATCTGATCTGATCTGATTGTTTGTGTGACGTCTACTCTGTACACAAACACAAACAAGACGACTCACTGAAGTGTCCAAACATTTTATTTGCATCATATGTAAGACTTTTACAGTTACATCTGTCACCTGTTCTACTATATAATATAAATGTTATATATATTAACTCTTGTCTCAACAAACCGCTCAGCGCCTTTCCTTAAATGTCACTAGACTGTTTCATAATTCTGCCCTCAGCCTCGACTGCAGAGGAGGAGGAGGAGGAGGAGGAGGAGGAGGAGGAGGAGGAGGAGGAGGAGATGGGTATGTAATACATTATTGGCAGTTTTTAATGTTTACATAATTTTACTGTATATCAATATTAATTCAGTATATTATTATTATTACTGTACATTAAAAAGACTCTTCAGGACAAAGTATTTGTTTAAATTCACTCTGACATTTAAAATGTCAAAGACATGAATGGAATATATGATGGATGGAATGGAATTATGAAATATAAATGGAATCTGTTAAAGAGCAGCAGCTGTTCCATTCTCTGTCCTGCAGGGGGCAACACCAGCAGCTCTGAGCGGTTCTGAACGATTTCAGATGGAACCTGGTCCTGACTGCATCTAAAGTTCTCTGATTCAGGTGGATCCTGTTCCTGACTCGTGTCTGGTTTAGGTGGATTCTGGTCCTGACTGGATCCTGGTCCTGACTCCTGTCTAAAGTACTCTGGTCCAGGTGGATCCTGGTCCTGACTTGTGTCTGGTTCAGGTGGATCCAGGTCTTGACTGGATCCTGTTCCTGACTCTCTAAACTACTCTGGTTCAGGTGGATCCAGTCCTGACTCTCTAAAGTTCTCTGGTTCAAGTGAATCCTGGTCCTGACTCTCTAAAGTACTCTAGTCCAGGTGGATCCTGGTCCTGACTCATGTCTGGTTCAGGTGGATCCTGGTCCTGACTGGTTCTGGTCCTGGCTTGTGTCTAAAGTACTCTGGTTAAGATGGATCCTGGTCCAGACTAGATTGTAGTCGTGACTCTCAAAAGTACTCTGGTTTAGGTGGATCCTGGTCCTGACTGGATCCTAGTCCTGACTCCTGTCTAAAGTAATCTGGTTCAGGTGGATCCTGGTCCTGACTCTTTAAAGTACTCTGGTTCAGGTGGATCCTGGTCCTGACTCTCATCTGGTTCAGGTGGATCCTGGTCCTGACTGGATCCTGGTCCTGACTCCTGTATAAAGTACTCTGGTTCAGGTGGATCCTGGTCCTGACTCTGGACTGGTTTAGGTGGATCCTGGTCCTGACTGGATCCTGGTCCTGACTACTGTATAAAGTACTCTGGTTCAGGTGGATCCTGGTCCTGTCTCTGGTCTGGTTTAGGTGGATCCTGGTCCTGACTCTGGTCTGGTTTAGATGGATCCTGGTCCTGACTGGGTCCTGGTCCTGGTCCTGGCTCGTGTCTTTAGTACGTTAAGTGGAAACCGTTTTCTTGTTTTCAGCATTTAAGCTTCGACTCTTAATGAAGTCTTCTTCTTCTGTGGTGGTTAATGTTCCTCCTGATCTCAGAGCAGCAGTCTGTCTGATGTCACAGCTCATCATCTCAATTTTAATAATGTCAGAATATTTTTACAGACTTGAACCGTGTCTGAAGGAGGACGCCATGAGGCGACTTCCTGCGTTTAAATAAGCTGTAGCGACGTAAATACTACTTACTATACAAATAAAACATAGCGACTCATTACAGAAATTTAAATAAATAAATAAACATTCACTCAAAACCTGTCACCTGTTACAGCCTGTCGATCAGAGTGTGTGTGTGTGTGTGTGTGTGTGTGTGTGTGTGTGTGTGTGTGAGAGAGAGAGAGAGAGTGAGAGAGAGAGCTGATCAAACACTTCAGATGATTTCATTTTCTAATTAATGTTGATTTCAGTTGTTCCACTTTTCCTCTCAAGGAGGTTTATACGGGAATATTTACTGAATGTGTGTGTCTGTGTGTCTGTGTGTGTGTATGTGAGTGTGTGTGTGTGTTATGTAACAGCTCTCAGCTGTGATGTTCTGACGATGACGAATCAAAACCTCACGGAGTTAAAATGAGCTGGATTCTCCCCAAAAATCCTCTGCAGGAAAAATCACACCGACAAAACTCTGATGGTACTGCAGTAGTACTAATGGTGTACTACTACAGTACTACTGTAGTACTACTGCAGTACTCTAATCACACTGCTGTCAAATACTAATGACACTCTGATGGTACTACAGCAGTACCTCAATAGTACTACAGTAGTACTGGTACTGCTGAATGATGTGAGTATTTGACAGAAACGTCCACATAGTGACGCTGCTCCAGTAATCATCCAGTCAGACGCTTCAGGACAAACAAGGAAATATTGATCATATTATTATTGATCATATCAGATAGAAAACACATTTAGGACATTTCTGCATGTTTATCATGTTTCTGTCATTTATTTATAAAGGTCTTTCTCCAAACTGTCAACAATAAGAGGTGTCTAAGCGCAGGACTTCCTGTCAGGACGTCACAGTTTATGAGCCGTCTGTTGGACATATTGTCGTCAATGTGAATCGTATAATTTCCAGTTTTATAGGGTATAAATGTGAGGACATGTTTTTAACTAGGAGAGGCTGTTTGAGTTCTTTAAGACTGCGTGGAGACGTAACGAAGGTCCAAAGACATACACTGTAATGAGGACTCTAAAGGACTTGGAGGTGTGTCAGAGTTTACAAACATACAAAACAGAAAAAAAGAATAAAAATAAGACATATACACACAAAATAAACTTACATTATGTACACCTTTCACCTGTGGTGGTCTGACCGGTATGTGGCGGACCCCACCTCTCGCCCCGCTGCTTTAGCGCACAGGTTGGGGGTCGTACTGGACCATCAGTCCTTTAGGAGAGTCCTCAGGTGAACCTGGTCAGGTGACATCATCACTGCACGCTGAACACTGAACGTTTGTTTAGATCATGAGTCGGCAACTTTACTAACAAAAGAACCATTGTTGGCCAATAAAAGAGAAATAATGTCGGAACGGAGCCGCAAACCTTCTTTTAAGCCTCACAATGTAGATAAAACAGCGTACTAAGTCTATATATGCCTGCCAGCATTACTGATTGGTCAAAATGAGCATTTATTAATGTGATGTATCAGAAAGCAGCAAAACCAAAGTGCAAATGAGAGGCTAGACCAGGGGTAGGCAACCTGGGGCTCCGGACCACATGAGGCTCTTTAGGCTTGCAGTGGCTCCTTGTGGCTGAGACAAAAATATCATACGACATGAACAGTTATTTCTGTTTTCCCTATAAAAAGTTGTAAAACATCTACAGCCCGACACCTTAACAGCTACATTTTGACAACTTCATGTCTAGTTTTGAGTTTCTCTAGATTGACTAGCTTTTGATTCCAAATCTCCTGAGATATTTCTTTGGTGTCAAGCCTCACTGGCTCTTGGCTCTTTGCTGCATTCTGGCCATAGACTGTATATAAATAATGGACGTAGTCCCCATGACGTCACCCATTGGTTTGTGGACTGCCCGTTGAAAGCCTCGAGTTCAGCGTTATACTCGTCGCCATCTTGCGTCGCCATCTTGTTTCCGATACGCGGAGCAGACCATAATTGGACTGTGGTGGATTGCCAGGGATCTGACGACACTGACTACAGCCTCTCTACACCTCAACCCGACTGAGAGAAGCTGCTGCTAATTCATGTTAGCATTAATTGGAGCATTAACTGGGATGTTAGTTTGGCTAGCAAAAAAACAAAAACAAAAAGTATCTTTCTTACCTCAGAAAACTGAGCAGCAACTCCTTGGAGCGTCTGTTAGTCCAACCAAACACTGAATAAGACATTTTTACTGAACAAAACGTTGAAATAAACTGTCATTAAGTGAAAATACAGTGAAAGGGTCAAAGTTATGAGACCAAATTGGTAAACGTCCTCTTTTCTATCTATATAACGTTATATATAACTTTATTGACACGTTGCCGTGGATACGCATTGTTCTGCTTCTCTCCTGATGACGGCTCGCCTTGTTAGTGACCTGTCAATCAAAGCTAGCCACACCCCAAATCATACGATTCTTTATCTTCTATTTTCTTCTAAATGGAGCCATTATTAAAACTATTAACATCAAATTGTCTTGAAGATGATTTTTTACTAGCGATTGAGACCATAGTGTCCTGAAAAATTTTCTGAGGTAATAAATCAAGTCAGAAGTTTTCAAATTTTGCACTGAAATGAATGGGCAGATTTTTTTTGCAGCCAAACTTTTCGGAATTTTCGGTAGGTTGCAGGCTTAAGGCACTTGCTGGTTGGCCTCCATACTCAGACATGGAGATTGCCGCCTGATTCTGGCACAATCATATTAATAAATGCTCATTATTACTTATTAGTAGGGGTGTGACAAGATCTCGTGCTACGAGATCTCACAAGTTTAAAGTTGACGATATGTCTTGTTTTAACTTTAAAAATCTGTCTCACAAGATTTGTGAGCTATCCAAACTTCTATTTGTGACCTGTGGGGGCAGTAAAAGGAAAAGAAGAAGAGGAGAAGGAGGAAGCAGCAAGCAGCCAATAGTTTTAGTTTCAATTTGTGGAAGAAGAAGTTTATTAAAAGCTCATGCCTATAAGAAAACATTTCAAAATGCATGTGTAACTCGGTTAAACAAAATTCTGTTGGTCCAGTAATATATTGTGTCATTGTAGTTTTCTTAAAATCTCGTCTCGTCTCGTCTCGTCTCGTGAACCCAATGTTGTGTCTTGTCTTGTGAGCTGAAAGTATCGTAACATCCCTACTTATTAGTAATTTTGGTAGGCTAACTTAGACTTAGTAGGCTGCTACATCTTCATTGTGAGGCTCAAAATAAGGTTTGCGGCTCCGATTATTTCTCTTCTTTTTGTCCAACAATGGCTCTTTAGTTAGTAAAGGTTGCCGAGCCCTGGGCTGGACACTGAAGAAATATATCAGCAGATTCTGAATTAATGTAATGTTTTGTTGTTTGGACCAAAGTCCAGATCTCCTCCACACAGAACCCAGACCACCTGACAGACCGGTACTGAGGGTCCCCTTTAACAAAGACTTGTGAGTCCAGGACCTGCGACTTTAAAGTCCTCAGTGAGAAGAGTCGACCTGTTTAAAGGTTTATCATTGACCCCTGTTCCTGTTTAAGACACTAATGTATATGATGCCAAACAGTCACTCTCAGACCTCACCGTTCTAGCTGGTCTTTAAGATGATATTTTATTGGATTTTTAAAAAAAAAGTTTAGAGTTGTAGAGTTGTTTAAAGAACACACATGAAAACATACATATGAGCCGACCACAGACCCCTAAAGAAAAAATAGAAGGTGGTACATCATAGTATGTGGACACATACTGTACATGCATTGATCACATCACAGAATCGGGTAGAAAACGTGACATCCAAGAGAGAGCGTGATTTTTGATTTTAACAACTAAAACCATAAACAATGTTTCCTCTGCACCATGTTTAAACTTCCATTCAAACGTCAGGGACATCCTGTTTTACAGGGACATTCATATTTTACAGGGACATCCTGATCCGGTTCTTTTCCCCTGATCCAAATCCAGATTGTTGAATATTGAAGACCTGCTTAGTAAATAATGTGTAAGTGTGCCGTGTTAAATTCCGGGTAATTCTCGCCCCGAGACTGTGCCAGCAAAACCACAGAAGAAGAGTCACACACACACACACACACACACACACACACACACACACACACACACACACACACACACTCGCTTTTCTAATCAGAATAAATTATCTAAAATAAATGTTATTTTCGGTGATAACACTTAAAAAACCCCCAAATGCTTTTATTCTGAAAGCCACAGGAATATTCTAGTTTTACAAAATAAAATGGCCCCCCCACCTACACACACACACACACACACACACTCACACTCCTGATTTTAAAATGATTAACTTAATGTATACACAAATATAAAGTGAATTACTATATACTTTAAATAATTAATTAATTAATTAATTAATTAATTAAAGAAAAGTTGTTTTTTGTTGATTCTCCTCCTTCACCTCCTTGACACTTTGACCTTCATTTGTATTACCTCTCACCTCCTTCTTATATTTATCATCACCTCCTTATCTGCAGCTTTCTGTGCCTCCTCCTGTTCACCTCCTCCTCTCCTCCTCCTGTTCACCTCCTCCTCAGCTCTTCTCTGCTCCCTCACCTCTACCATCTTTTAATAACACCTCCCTCCTCCTACTCCTCTCCAATCTGACTTTCTTTTTTTTTTTTTTTTTTACTTCCCCCCACCTCCTCCTCTCTTTACCTCCTTATATTCATGTCCTCCCACCTCCTCTTCTCCACACACCTGTCTCCTTCTCCTCCTTTTCCATATTTCTCTGTTTTTTATTTTCATGTCCTTTTCTGCACCTCCTCGCCCCCTCTTTCTCCTCTGTAGCACCTCCCTCACTTTCTTTTCCTCCTTCACATCTCCTTCCTCTCCTCCTCTCCTCTCAGGATCTCCCGTGCACCTCCTGTTTTTGGGACCCCCCTCCCCCCAGCAGCAGAAGCAACAGCAGCAGCAGGAGGAGGTGCAGCAGCAGGAGGAGCAGCAGTGTCTCCTCTCTCTCTCCGCAGCAGCAGCAGCAGCGTCAGAAGGAGCAGCGGAGCAGCGGAGGAGCAGCGGCGGCAGAGCGATGCTGAGAGCGCGGCAGGATGTCTTTCACCTCCTCCTCCTCCTCCTTCTGGTCCCGGACTCTCCGAGCATCGGTGCTCCTGCAGCTCCTGCTGGTGCCGCCGTGCCTCCTCCACCCGCAGCCGTGCCACCTCCTGGCACAGATCGGACACACGGTGCGCGTCGGTGCGCTCCTGCCGGCGCAGCGGGCGGCTCGCGTTCAGGTCCAGGCGGCGCTCAGCCGCGCGGCGGCCGCGATGAGTCAGGACGGAGCCCGGGACCGGGACCCGGACCCGGAGCGGGTCAACTTTCTGCCCTACAACTTGAGCCTGGAGCTGGTCTCCCGGCAGCCGGCCGCCGCGGACCCGGAGTCCCTGTTCCGGTGCGTGTGTCAGGGCGTGGTGGTGCAGGGAGTGTCCGCCCTGCTCGCCTTCCCGCAGAGCCGCGAGGAGCTGCTACAGGTGGACTTCATGGCCTCGTTCCTGGAGATCCCGGTCCTCAGCCTCCTTGAGCACGGGGAGCCTCTCCGAACGCAGGTAAGACCCGAAACACCCGGACCCGGGTCAGCCCGGCTCAGCCCGGTCCGCCCCGGGTCAGCCCGGTCCGCCCCGGGTCGTGCCCCGGGCTGAACCGTGCTGCTGGTCCTGTGTGATCCGGTTTGACCTTGACCTGTTTGATGTCTGGAGCTCAGTGGAGCGGCGGACACCGGTTGAAGCAGACAGCTGGCTGCTGGGTTGTTGTTTGTTTGTTAGGTTATTTGTTAGTTTGTTGACATGTCTCCGGTCTCTGATGAGGTTGAAGCTGAAACTCACTAAGAAGAAAAAGAAAAAACAGAAAATGAAAACTAAACAAATAAAAACAGGTCAGAGTGAGAGCAGACAGCAGTTGTATCATTCATGTCTTTATATCATTATATCATTTCTGTTTTTATCAGCTGACAAACTGAAACATTTTATTATTGTGTGTGTGTGTGTGTGTGTGTGTGCGTGTGTGTGTGTAGGGGGCACCGGGGCTGTGTGGACCAGCAGCTAATTGTGTGTGAACCTGTTGTTCTTTTCTGTTCAGCTGAAGCTTTGACTGTTTTGAATGTAAGCAGTTTAGTGATCAGCTGATTTATTATTGGTGAGTGTGTGTGTGTGTGTGTGTGTGTGTGTGTTTGAATTGATCTGAGCCCTGATTGGAGGACCCCCCACACACAAAAATGAACTTGGATATGTTGACAAACTTTTTGCATAAGATTAAAGGAATAATAACAATATTATTATTATTATTATTATTAATAATAATAATAATAAAAAGGATGAAAATAACAACCAAAACTCAAGATTCAGTATTAGTCAGAAATAAAAGAAAACGTACAGAGCTGCTGACAAACAACCATGAGTAGAGAGCTACGGTGGCCTGCAACAGAAACAAATAACAGCGTGTGCGTGTGAGTTTGTGTGTGTGTGTGTGTGTGTCTTTGTCCGCTCAAATTTTTTTTTTTAGCTAATTTATATTCCACACGGCTCTTTTAAATCTGTTTAGTATTATTAAATAAATAAATAATTATTATTTATAATGAATAAATAAATAAATAAATAAATAAATTAATTAATTAATTAATTAATAGTAATTACTGATTTATTCCTCATGTGCTGATGCGTTCAAGCTCTGCTGGGAGAAATCAGTTCCAGGTTTTATTAAAAACCTCCAGGACATAAACCTGATTCTTATTGGTCGGCTGGTGTGATGTCACAGCGCCATGTGTGATGTCACAGCGCCGTGTCTCTGAAGTCCTCCTCGGATCGTTTGATGTCCGCAGGTTTCATTTTCTTTCTCTTTTTGACCCAGAAAGTGTAGCACTTCCTGCCGGAGGCTTCCACAGTAAAAGCCTGAGTGTTGATGAGATTATCTGAGAGAGATTTTAATTTCCAGCTGAAACAATCTCGTTAAAACTACAGATGATTCCAGGTCACACAGCACAAGAAGTGGGTCAGTCTGCTAATCCAGGACCAAGAACAGGACCAGGACCATGACCATGACCAGGACCACGGCTGTACAGGACCAGGACTCTACAGGGTCACGTACAGGACCAGGACTCTTCAGGACCAGGGTCAGGACTCTACAGGGTTAGGAACAGGAAGTTAATTAGTCTGCTAATCCAGGACCAGAACTCTACAGGGCCAGGAACAGGACCAGGACTCTTCAGGACCAGGGTCAGGACTCTACAGGGTTAGGAATGGGAAGTGAATTAGTGTGTTAATCCAGGACCAGGGCTCTACAGGACCAGGGCCAGAAACAGTGTCTAGACCAGAATTCTACCGGGTCAAGACCAGGTCTCTACAGGGTCAGGAACAGGACCAGGACTCTCCTGGGCCAGGGCTGTACAGGGTCCAAACAGAAAACATCTTATTGTTACTTAAGTCTGCAGGTTCTTGTGTGTTCAGGTCTGTAGAGGATCAGATGTTCAGGTCTTTAGAGGATTTAAATGGTCAGGTCTGTAGAAGACCAGGTGTTCAAGTCTTTAGAGAATCAGGTGCTTGGGTCTGTAGAGAATCAGGTGTTTTTGTCTGTAGAGGATCAGGTCTGTAGAGGATCAGGTGTTTTTGTCTATACAGGATCAAATGTTTAGGTCTGTAAAGGGTCAGGTGTTCAGATCTGTAGAGGATCAGGTGTTCAAGTCTAGGATCAGGTGTTCTGGTCTGTAGAGGGTCAGGTGTTCAAGTCTAGGATCAGGTGTTCTGGTCTGTAGAGTATCAGGTCTGTAGAGGATCAGGTCTGTAGAGGATCAGGTGTTCAGGTATGTAGAGGATCAGGTCTGTAGATGATCAGGTGTTCGGGTCTGTAGAGGATCGGGTATTCAGATCTGTATAGGATCAGGTTTGTAGAGGATCAAATGGTCAGGTCTGTAGAGGATGAGGTCTGTAGAGGATCAGGTGTTCAGGTCTGTAGAGGATCAAATGTTCAGGTCTGTAGAGGATGAGGTCTGTAGAGGATCAAATGTTCAGGTCTGTAGAGGATCAGGTCTGTATAGGATCAGGTGTTCAGGTCTGTAGAGGATCAGTTCTGTAGAGGATCAGGTATTCAGGTCTGTAGAGGATCAGTCTGTAGAGGATCAGGTATTCAGGTCTGTAGAGGATCAGGTCTGTAGAGGATCAGGTCTGTAGAGGATCAGGTATTCAGGTCTGTAGAGGATCAGGTCTGTAGAGGATCAGGTGTTCAGGTCTGTAGAGGATCAGGTATTCAGGATCCTTGTGATGTGAACAGCTGATCTCTGGTGTTTTCTTTGTCGCGCAGCAACAAACAGCTGATTGTGTTTCAGTGTTTGAAATTCGTTCTCGCTGCTGTTTGTTGTTGTTGACTTCAGATTCTCTGAAGGAGCTCCAACATCTGCTCAGAGACTCTGAGACCCAGAGACTCGGAGACTCTGAGACTAGGAGACTCTGCTGGCTGCTGTCTGATGTTTGCAGACAGATTCACAGTCAGCTCCTCTTTCTCCTTCACTTGATAAAAATATGAATGGAGTTTGGTTGCTGATGCATCATCAAAGATCATCTGTTGAAGTCTTAAGTGGTCTGAACAATAAAACCTTTGAAAATATGGAGTTTGGTTGCTGTTTCCTGCGTGAGGGACTTGAAAGTAACAAACCCCAAGGGGTAACGGGTAATCTCAAAATTCTCCAGATTAATTAACAAAATTGTTAAAAGGAAAATAATATACTCTACATTCTTCAATATTAGCTTTTTTATTGTGCCAAAACAATATCATTACAGCTCATAGCAACCTATGATGAAGGGGGAAGATCTTCTTTTAAATAGTAGAAAATGTCAGTGAGGTTTGGTGTGAACAGGAACAAATGGGGATTTTGGCTGACTGACAGGCGAATCTCTGCTGGTGTGTTTGTCTCTGAGCCTTTTTATTCTCTGTGAAGACAGCAGATGAAACTTGACATTTTGTTGCTGGTAGTCTGGTCAGCTGCTCAATTCTGTGTTTACCTTCAATCCCAATACCAAGATTAAAAGATAAAAGAAAACTGCATGGAGTTTGGTGTAAACCATGTCATATGTCAATTTTTTTTGGTACAAATCATTTTCAAGGATTAATAATGTTTAAAACAATCCTTGTGAGAGGAATACGTTAAATAAACTCCTCCATCATCTCTCCTCACATGAAACTTCAGCCGACTGTTTGATCCCAGAAACATCAGATCAGATCAGCGATCAATAACCAGCAGATGAAGAGATCAAACTGAATCTCTCTCACTCTGATTAAAGTCGACAAATATCCAGAACACAAAAACCTTCCAGAAGATTTCAGTGTCCTGAGCTGACAGAGGTCTGCTGGTCCACACAAGGACACACTGACGTGTTCTGACCACCGATCACATTTATTGATCAGAGACAAAGCTGCTGCTGGTTTCAGAGCATTCAGGAAATACACGTTCAATAACACAAGTAACTGTTCTGGAACTGTTTATTGTTAAAGAACAGTCGGTGCAGTGAGAGGAACTGTTTATTGTTAAAGGACAGTCGGTGCAGTGAGAGGAACTGTTTATTGTTAAAGGACAGTCGTTGCAGTGAGAGGAACTGTTTATTGTTAAAGGACAGTCGGTGCAGTGAGAGGAACTGTTTATTGTTAAAGGACAGTTGGTGCAGTGAAAACAGTCGGTGCAGTGAGAAGAGTTGGTGCAGTGAGAAGAGTCGGTGCAGTGAGAGGAACTGTTTATTGTTCAAGAACAGTCGGTGCAGCTAGAGGAACTGTTTATTGTTAAAGAACAATCAGTGCAATGAGAGGAACTGTTTATTGTTAAAGAACAGTCGGTGCAGTGAAAGGAACTGCTTATTATTAAAGAACAGTCGTGTAATGAGAGGAACTGTTTATTGTTAAAGAACAGTCGGTGCAGTGAGAGGAACTGTTTATTGTTAAAGAACAGTCGGTGCAGTGAGAGGACCTGTTTATTGTTAAAGAACAGTCGGTGCAGTGAAAGGAACTGCTTATTATTAAAGAACAGTCGTGTAATGAGAGGAACTGTTTATTGTTAAAGAACAGTCGGTGCAGTGAGAGGAACTGTTTATTGTTCAAGAACAGTCGGTGCAGCTAGAGGAACTGTTTATTGTTAAAGAACAATCAGTGCAATGAGAGGAACTGTTTATTGTTAAAGAACAGTCGGTGCAGTGAAAGGAACTGCTTATTATTAAAGAACAGTCTTGTAATGAGAGGAACTGTTTATTGTTAAAGAACAGTCGGTGCAGTGAGAGGAACTGTTTATTGTTAAAGAACAGTCGGTGCAGTGAGAGGACCTGTTTATTGTTAAAGAACAGTCGGTGCAGTGAAAGGAACTGCTTATTATTAAAGAACAGTCGTGTAATGAGAGGAACTGTTTATTGTTAAAGAACAGTCGGTGCAGTGAGAGGAACTGTTTATTGTTAAACAACAGTCGGTGCAGTGAGAGGACCTGTTTATTGTTAAAGAACAGTCGGTGCAGTGAGAGGAACTGTTTATTATTATTAAAGAACAGTCGTGTGGTGAGAGGAACTGTTTGTTATTAACGAACAGTCGTGTAGTGAGAGGAACTGTTTATTGTTAAAGAACAGTCGGTGCAGTGAGAACAGTCGGTGCATTGAGAGGAACTGTTTATTGTTATTAAAGAACAGTTGTGTGGTGAGAGGAACTGTTTGTTATTAACGAACAGTCGTGTAGTGAGAGGAACTGTTTATTTTTAAAGAACAATCGGTGCAGTGAGAGGAACTGTTTATTGTTAAAGAACAGTTGGTTCAGCGAGAGGAACTGTTTATTGTTAAAGAACAGTCGAGTAGTGAGAGGAACTGTTTATTGTTAAAGAACAATTGGTGCAGTGAGAGGAACTGTTTATTGTTAAAGAACAGTCGGTGCAGTGAAAGGAACTGCTTATTATTAAAGAACAGTTGTGTAGTGAGAGGAACTGTTTATTATTAAAGAACAGTCGGTGCAGTGAGAACAGTCGGTGCAGTAAGAGGAACTGTTTATTATTAAAGAACAGTTGTGTAGTAAGAGGAACTGTTTATTGTTAAAGAACAATTGGTGCACTGAGAGGAACTGTTTATTATTAACGAACAGTCGTGTAGTGAGAGGAACTGTTTATTGTTAAAGAACAGTCGGTGCAGTGAGAGGAACTGTTTATTGTTAAAGAACAGTCAGTGCAGTGAAAGGAACTGTTCATTGTTAAAGAACAGTTGGTGCATTGAGAGGAACTGTTTATTGTTAAAGAACAGTCAGTACAATGAGAGGAACTGTTTATTGTTAAAGAACAGTCGGTGCATTGAGAACAGTCGGTGCAGTGAGAGGAACTGTTTATTGTTAAAGAACAGTCGGTGCAGTGAGAGGAACTGTTTATTGTTAAAGAACAGTCAGTGCAGTGAGAGGAACTGTTCATTGTAAAAGAACAGTCAGTGCAGTGAGAGGAACTGTTTATTATTAAAGAACAGTCGTGTGGTGAGAGGAACTGTTTGTTATTAACGAACAGTCGTGTAGTGAGAGGAACTGTTTATTTTTAAAGAACAATCGGTGCAGTGAGAGGAACTGTTTATTGTTAAAGAACAGTCGGTGCAGCGAGAGGAACTGTTTATTGTTAGAGAACAGTCGAGTAGTGAGAGGAACTGTTTATTGTTAAAGAACAATTGGTGCAGTGAGAGGAACTGTTTATTGTTAAAGAACAGTCGGTGCAGTGAAAGGAACTGCTTATTATTAAAGAACAGTCGTGTAGTGAGAGGAACTGTTTATTATTAAAGAACAGTCAGTGCAGTGAGAACAGTCGGTGCAGTAAGAGGAACTGTTTATTATTAAAGAACAGTTGTGTAGTAAGAGGAACTGTTTATTGTTAAAGAACAATCGGTGCACTGAGAGGAACTGTTTATTGTTAAAGAACAGTCGGTGCAGTGAGAGGAACTGTTTATTGTTAAAGAACAGTCAGTGCAGTGAAAGGAACTGTTTATTGTTAAAGAACAGTCGGTGCATTGAGAGGAACTGTTTATTGTTAAAGAACAGTCAGTACAATGAGAGGAACTGTTTATTGTTAAAGAACAGTCGGTGCAGTGAGAGGAACTGTTTATTGTTAAAGAATAGTCAGTACAATGAGAGGAACTGTTTATTGTTAAAGAACAGTCGGTGCATTGAGAGGAACTGTTTATTGTTAAAGAACAGTCAGTACAATGAGAGGAACTGTTTATTGTTAAAGAACAGTCGGTGCAGTGAGAGGAACTGTTTATTGTTAAAGAACAGTCAGTGCAGTGAGAGGAACTGTTCATTGTAAAAGAACAGTCAGTGCCGTGAGAGGAACTGTTTATTATTAAAGAACAGTCGTGCAGAGTGGTTAAATCTGGATATTGGTTTGGAAAGTAGCATCCTGAGCTCCACTGTCTGGGAGCAGCAGAGCATTACGTGGACACTTTTGTGGGGACGGAGCTGCAGTGAAAGTTCGTTAATTAACAAAGAAAAGCTCCATTTATTCAAACAGCTCTAGCTTTTGTGAACCGAGCTGCAGGTCGGATTAACGAAGGCGCCACAGTCTGATAGTGCTGATCCAGTGTGACAGGTGATGACATCACGGTGTTGGGATCAATAATAATATTGAGGTGCGGAGCAGGTGTCTGACAGCAGCAGGGTGCTCTGGTGTGTTTCCTCGGAGATCATCGTGTTTATGATGATTATTAGTGAATCAGACGGATGTCGAGCTGCTGGTAAATTCATCCTGACGGTGAAATAACTGAAGCTTTTAATCCCTCTGAAGACGAGCAGCACGGATTAGTTTCCCATCATGCCTCACTCGTCTCTTTTTGTTTGACCTCAGCAGGTCTGGCTGGTTTCATTTCACCTCTGAGATTTAAACACAAACACCTGACTGAGACATCAAAACTAAAAATACTTCCTCTCTGATCTCTGCAGGGACCAATGAGCTGTCAGGAGCATGATGAAACTGAGGCCAGAGGTTCATATATTAAAACACTTCCATCACACCTGCAAAGTGAAGACAATGTCTGTCCACGGAGACATTTTAACAGAAACGACCTGTGAGAGACCCGACTGTCAACAGTCCAAAAGCATCATGGGAAATCACAGCAAGCTGCTGGTATCAGTAACACGGTCCAGCAGAGCGGGAGGACTTTAACCTCTCAACAAAATGTTTACACATTTCTCCCCAAAACGGTGTTTGTTATGTAATCAATGTCATCTGAAGGACAGAGAGCACATTTAGATTATTATAAGAGAGTTGCATTTCATTTGCATATTGTGTAAAACAATAATATTCATGTTATCTATCTGTTAAAAGTGCACAGCTGGCTGCTTCTGAGTAAAGTCCCTGTAGACTCCAGTAGCAGAAATTATTACACTCACCAGCCTCTTTATTAGACAATACTGCTGAAGTTCAAAGTGAGCATTACAATGGGGAAGAAAGGTGATTTAAATGACTGTGAACGTGGCGTGGCTGTTGGTCTGAGCATTTCACAAACTGCTGATCTAACAACCATATCTAGGCTTTACAGAGATGGTTGTTGATGCCAGAGGTCAGAAGAGAACAGCCAGACTGGCTCGAGATGATAGAAAGGCAACAGGAGCCGTGGTTCCATTAAAGCCGAAGCAAATTTTGAAGCAAAAATTTGAAATGTTGCACTAAAGAAAATGCGTATTAGGGATGTTTGCATCAGCTGGTTGAGAGCGAATAAACAAAGCTGCAGTAACTTACTTTGGTCAGAAGATGGCAGAGTAATGTGTTGCTGTGAACTGTAACAAAAAGAGGTTGCTGATCAGAGAGAAGTCTTCAGGAATTAGATTCAACTGGGCTGTTTCTAATTCTTCTTGAAACAGCTGATCAGAACTTCGTCAAAACGTATTCGTAAAAAGCGTTTCTATCTCCGGTTTAGCGCATTAACTATTTTCCGAAAAACACAAAAACCACATCAAGCAAGCGTATAAACTTTTATGAGCATTTTCAAAAGTTGTATTGCATTTTGGTGTTTCAATCAAGCTTTTCTCATGAGAATCATCAAAATGTGCAGAGAAATTTGATGACAAAAACGTGACTAGTGACTCAAATAACCACTCGTGTCCACCAGAGTCTGCAGAAGACCTCTGAAGGCACAACACGCCCACCACTTACTTACTTTTCATAAGGAACGTACACCATCCAGCACAGACACATTGAACATTGATATTCGCTGGAAACTATTTGAATATTATTGGAAAATTGAACCTTGTAGCGCACTAGGCTTAATAGACTTACAGATTAGATGAGTCAGGTGTGGAAATCCAGAGCAAATTGGGTTACTGACCAGGTGTAGGCCTATCACACAATGGGGCGGAGCTCCCCTATTAGGTGTCCGATCAGAAACACTGCAGTGCTGCAACACGTCCTACATAAATAATGATATTTTGAAAAAGAAACCTCCTTTTAGACCTTTTGACTGGATTTACATTCATATAAAAACAGTCCTGCATTGCCAGAGCTTCAATGCACAAATATGAAGGAAAAAATGATCAAATCTGAAAATCCTAAAAGCTCCCGGTGTGTAATTAAGCTGTGCAGTGAATAACGGTGCAGCGGCTGGTTTTAATGGGCTCCATTTCCACCGCTCGACAAGAAAAAGATCAGATTTCACCGGGTTGTTTTTCTCACTGTGACTCAACAACACGTCCACCAGTTAAACCAGTCAGTTCCAGTTGTGGAGGTTCAGTCTGTGTGTGTGTGTGTGTGTGTGTGTGTGTGTTTTCAGACCAATCGCTCCTCTAAGAATTTCAGACCTTCAGGAGCTTTTTTTCCTTCTGTGTTCATGCCGCCATCAGGAATGTTGAAGAGTGTCCGCTGTAACTTATCTACTCAGTAAATTCTCCATTTCTTCCCCTTTTTTTTAATTCCCAGCTGTTTATGTTTTGTGTTGTTATGTTGTGTTATGTTTACACAACTAACTGGTTTTCAAGAGTGGCCTGATTTGGTGGTGGTTAACTGATCACTTCCTCCTGAGAACTTGCTATGGAACAGGAACTAACAAAGTCCCACAGAACGACATTTTAAAAACTGCAATCATTCAGTTCTTAGAACGATGAAAATGTTCATTCAGTAATGTGTCAGTGATCCATCAGAAGGCTCCATGGTGACAATGTGTGTCTGCTGATGTCTGGATTTTCAGAATAACTTTTTGTCAATCAGAAAAGCTTAAGCGATTAACTGATTTTAATTACTTGTACAAAGTGTAATTACTGATTATTGATTACTGATTTTCCTGATTCCCATCTCACAGCACTGCTCTCTGGGAGTTGTGGACTTGCATGGCAAGACCTCTTGTGGTCTTGGCGTGCTCCATCTTTGACCTTTGACCTTTTATTAATAAACCAGAAACCTGTGAATGTGATGAGCCCTCGGACTGAGTCCAGAATCTCGTTAAGACTCCCTCGTTAGAGACTTAACGAGCTGATAATTAGCTGCTGACGCTTCGGTCTCTGCAGGCTGATAAACAGACTGCTGATAACATATCAGACTGATCCCAGACCAGCTGGAGACCCCTTATTAAATACACACACACACACACACACACACACACACTCTCTGGACCTCCATGTAGTGAAGATGTGTTCAAGTCCTGTGGGACGAAACAACAACTGCCAGCTTCCAGTTTGTAATAAATTCAGTTCACGTTCATCAACATGAGTTCTGCTTCATTCAGAGATGATTTCGTTTCACACACACACACACACACACACTGAGCCCTGAGCTGCCTTCAGGCTCTCAGACGTCAGTGAGAAACATTTCCAACAGATAACAGAAATAAGAAATATTTATATTCAGTATAAAAACTAAAGTAGGTTACAGATGAGACTCACTTATTTATTCTTGTAACATCACACACACGCACACGCACACACACACACACACACACACACACACACACACACACTTCACCTCGTTTCAAGGTCGTCTCTTCCTCTCCTGACAAAATCCCAGAAACCTTCAAAGAAAAACAGATAATTTATGAATAAAACCTGTTATCGACTGAAGCCTCGTGTGATCAATGATGAAGATGATAATCAATAAGCAGCTGATGTTCAGTGTGAATGTGTGAGTCACTGTGTTGGAGTTTAGAATTCACGTTTCATCTCAGTGAGATTTCTGTTTGTTGAACACGTATGAGACCGTCCTCTGCTTCAAAACAACCCAACAGGTCGTTTCTACCAGCATCTCAAAACGATACGTGTCTCCGTTTGGAGTAAGTGGCGCCCTCTAGTGGCTGTCGTGATTGTGAATATAGACTGTATATGAATAATGGACATAGTCACATAAACTGTAAGCTGCCCATATTTGGACTGTGGAGGAGCGAGAGGACTGAGCGAAGTTGCTGCTTATTCATGTTAACATTACCTGTTGACAACACAAGCACAGCATTTAGAAAATGCGCTGCAAAGACCACAACACAACAGAAGTGTTTCCAGAGGACACTAAAAAGTGATGCACATGTCTGGACATGCTTGTGATATTATCACGTTATTTCAAGATAATGATAATTCCACGTTATAACTTTATAACAATCTTAGCGTGCTAACGTTATTGCCAATCATAGCGTGCTAATGTTAGCGGGCTAGCAAGACCAAGACCAACTCCACGCCGTTGAGAGAGACCAAATAAAATGTGTTTCATTCATTTATTTGATTTGTTTAACTGAAATGTGATTGAAACGGGCTAGCGGGCTAACGCTAGTGGGCTAATGCTATATATCACGTTATAACATGAAAATATCATCATCTTGAAATAACATAATAACATCAAAAGCGTGTCCAGATGTGTGCATCACTTTTTAGTGTTCTCTCGAAACATTTCTGTTGTGTTGTTGTCTTTGCAGCACGTTTTCTAAATGCTGCTTTTGTGTTGTCAAATTGATGAAGATGTTTCATCAATTTGCTTGTATTTTGTGTATTTGCATGTGTTTTCTTAAGTTGCATCGCTGTGAGCTCTCAGGGCCACCATAAAATACAGTGTGAAAGGGTCAAAGTTATGAGACCAAACCGGATGGAAACACTGACAAAGACAAACAAGTTCACGGCTGTTAAAAGTCTACGTTGCCGTGGATACACATTGTTTTGCTTCTCTTCTGATGACGGCTTCCCTTGTTAGTGACCTGCCAATCAAAGGTAGCCATGCCCTAAATCATACGATTCTTTATCTTCTATTTTCTTCTAAATGGGGCCATTATTAACACAATAACATCATATTGTCTTGAAGAAGATTTTTACTAGCGATTGAGACCATAGTGTTGTCCTAAAGAATCTTTCTGAGGTAATGTATCAAGTGAGAAGATTTCTCATTTTGTATTGGGATAGATAGGACCCAAATGCTTCTGCAGCTGCCGCCAGTGCCCCCGTTAGAATTTTTTGTAGAATGCAGCGTAAGGCACGTCCTGGTTTGTCTTACTGCTCAGACCTTGAGGTTGCCACCAGGAACTGTTTGGCCCTAACCTTAGAGAAGTGCTTTTTAGCCTAAATCCAACCAAATTGCAGCTTTTTTTTGTTGAATTATTAATAATGTGACAGGACAACCTTGAACCGGTTGTGTGTCTGTATGTAAAATATACAGTTTGTGGAGAATAAACATGATCCGAACCTTAAATCTTTTATTTCCTCTCAGTTACATCACAGAGTTATTATATGACTTTATTCTCCCCAGAGAGCTGCAGTTTGTTGTTGTTTGTCTCTCTGAGCTGCAAAATCCTCCGGCAGCGTTTCCCCGGAGTCTCTTCTTCTTCTTCTTCTTCTTCTTCTTCTTCTTCTTGTGCAGTTGTTGTGCGATTGTTGTGCAGTTGTTGTGCAGTTGTTATTCAGTTGTTGTGCAGTAGTGGTGTAGTCGTTTTGCAGTTGTCTAGTTGTTGTGCTGTTGTTGTGTAGTTGTTGTGCAGTTGTTGTGCTGTTGTCTATTTGTTGTGCAATTGTTGTGCGGTTGCTGTGCTGTTGTTGTACAGTTGTTATTCAGTTGTTGTGCAATTGTTGCGTCGTTGTTGTGCAGTTGTTGTGCAGTTTTTGTCTAGTTGTTGTACAGTTGTTATGCGGTTGTTGTGTAGTTGTTGGACAGTTGTTGTGCGGTTCTTGAGCAGTTGTTGTTCAGTTGTTGTACAATTGTTGTGCAGTTGTGCAGTTGTTGTGCAGTTCTTCACTTGTTGTGCAGTTGTGTTATTGTTGTTCAGTAGTTGTGTAGTTGTCTAGTTGTTTTGTAGTTGTGTACTGGTTGTGTGTGAGTAAATCCAGTGTGACTGTGAGCTGCTGATGTTTTGATGAAGTGAAAACCTTCACAAACAAACATTTATTTAGTATTTGAGTGTCTTTGATCAGAAGAGGATTATCCTGCTGTCACTCTCTGTCACTGTCTCTCTCTCTTACTTTCTCTCTCTTTCTCTCACTCTCTCTCTCCCTATCCCTCTCTCTCTCTCTCTCTCTGTCTCTCTCTCTCTCTCTCTCTCTCTCTCTTTCTTACTTTCTCTCTCTCTCTCTCTCTCTCTCTCTCGCTGCATGCTGATTGGTCGCTCTCTGACAGACTGATTATTCAGCTCCAGGGTGGCGCTGCTGGTTGTTTATTCGTTTGTTTGTGTTGTGAACAGGATGCTGTAATGAATCGGATGTTTTGGGGGTTCTCCTCTCCTGACCTGTTGTTGGTCTTCTTGTTCTCTAACTGGTGTTAATGACGCAGGTTCTCGTTGTTTGTGTTTGTTTGTTTACTCCTCGTGTCATCAGGAGGTTTTGCGCTGCAGATGAAACATCAGTGGTGATGAAACAGCTGCTCTGCTCTCTGCGGCGCTCAGCTGATTCACTTTCTTCTTCTCTTTAAGATTTCTGTGTAAAGAATCAGAGCAGCTGTTCTCCCAGCAGGCTTTGCTCTCTGCAGCAGGAAGCTGCTCCACGTCGTCCATCAGTAATCAGCAGAGTCAGAACCTACACGTACCTGTTCACCTCTGGAAACAGATATACATATTCACACACACACAGTGGAGGAAAAGGCCAGATGTTACTAGAGGAACCCTGCAGGATGAGGGTTTACTCTCTGCAAGATTAAGACGTCACTAAAGATGATTTTACAATCACATTCAGGTTCTTTTTAAATAAAATAAATGCCAGTCAAGTGGCACAATATTGCAGCTGTTAAAATCCAGATGCTTGACTATTTTACTCATACCATCAGAGCTGCATAAAAAATATGACTTGATGATAGAAACTATTTCAGCGGTCGGCTTACGTTTGGTACTTTTGTCTCTCTCTGGTCACATCTGCAATGTCTCGCTTTCTACTGTTTCACGTGCACGTTGAATAGAGTGGGTAGAATTGATTTATACATATTTCAAAATCTACTTGTGAAATTTACTTTATCGACATGGAGATTTACAGTACATGTCTAATTACAAGACCAAAGTAACTGATGAGAGAAAGTAGTAAGAACGCTTGGGCGACGATCTTAAAAAGTTCATCTGTATTTTCCCTGTACTGTATTTTATTTTGAAGAACGAAAGTACGGTCTCAGATGTGTTGACAAAGATGATATTTATTTGGCTTCCCCAGAAAACATCCAATTTTCCCCTGAAAAAACAGCAGCGCTGATTGTTTTACGGTGAGGAGATGGATATATTTAGCGAGTTTCCATCAGCTGGTTCAGAGCGAATAAACAAAGCTGCAGTAACGTTCTTTGGCCAGAAGATAGCACTGTAATGTGTTGTGTCAGTAAACAGGAGAAGAAAACAACAACAAAAAGAGGTTGGTGATTGGAGAGCAATTGGAGAGAAGTCTTCAGGAATTAGATTCAACTGGGCAACTTCTAATTGTTCTTTCCTGTCAGAGGAAACAGCTGAACTGAACTTCTCCAGAACTTCTCCAGAAAATCGTTTCCATCTCCTGTTTTCCAGCATTAACTATTTTTCTGAAAAAGACAAAAAACAACTCAAGTGAGTGTAAAACTTTTTATTCTCATTTTCCAAAGTTTTATTTAATTTTGGGGTTTACATCAAGCTTTTCTCATGAGAATCTTCAAAATGTTCCGAGAAATTTGTTGATTGAAACACGACTTGTTGCCTTTCTATTATATGGACCCAGTCTCCGTTCTCCTCTAACCTCTGACACCAATGAGGCATCAAAGCTCTCTGGATATTTCCTCTGTAAACCCTACAGATAGTAGATGTGTAGGTGTGAATCCTTAGAGGCCACGCGATACAATACTTAAGTCACGATACAATATTATAGGGATTTTAAACATTTTGCGATATGGTGAGTATTGTGATACAATATATTGTGATTTAACTGTTTAACTGCATTTTGTGTCCACAAAATTAAATTTAATCCAGAATTGTTTTGTCAACTAAGAGAAAATTCTCAGTCTATTCATCTAACATCAGTCTTTTTATTTCTCCACAATGAGAGTCAAACACACAGACTGACCAACAAAGTATTCAGTCAAACTGAACTGAACTGATATCAAACATGTATGGACGACAACAACCGCTGCATTTTATCAAGCTTTCACAAACAACAAGCTTCACTGCTCTGTAGAGCTTCCATACGGCTGTGTCCATGAAATAACATGGCAACGGAGTCACATACCTGGTTCCAGTGTCTTTAGCATGTAGTTAAAACCATCCTGACTTTGCAGCGTTATTTCAACAACTTCCCGACACAATATTCTGACGCACAGTTTCATATGACACCAGTATGTCCAGTATATTCATAAAAGTCAGCAAGCTACGGCCTCGCTAAATATCGATTCTTGGCAGCCATGAATAGATATAATATCACGATACTATGCTGTATCAATGTTTCCCCACCTCTAACAGATGGTTGTTAGTCTACAGGCCTAAATGCATTGAGTTGCTGCCATGCAACTTTGTTCCTATTCTCTGGTGTGACGAGGAGCTCTCAGATAATGTTTTCGGAGTAGAGGGATTTTGGTAAATGTGAGTCTGGAGGCGTGAAGGAGTCCCGATCAGCGTGTCGGAGACTCGCCGTGTCGTATCCGGAGTCACCTTCACCTGCGGAGCGTTTCCTCCTGCAGCGTTTGTTGATGCAGCTGCTCGTTAACTTAGTCCAGCTGACGGTCAGTGACGTCCTGCTGGAGGTCAGACCTCAAACACACACACACACACGCTGAGAGTCACTGTGACCCGAACACACACACACACTGAGAGACTGACACAGCAATCACTCTCATTAACACTGCCAAATCCTGAGAATAAATAACAATAAACACATCATATCCACGTCTCAGACAAGCTGATTGATTGATGGATGGATGGATGGATGGATGGACGGACAGACAGACAGATACTTTATTTACCCTGAGAGAAATTCAAGCATCCAGCAGCAACATACATTGAACATTCACTATACATACATACAAAAAAACTTGACCTATAAATAATTTACCTCTGATAAATCTGAATTTACATTAAAACCTTTGCTAAAATATTTAAACATTTGGCATAATAAAATATTTAAACATTTGGCATAATAAAATATTTAAACATTTGGGATGATAAAATATTTAAACATTTTTTCTGAATATGTTTATTTACAGTAATAGCTGAAGCTTCAATCATTAACACAATAAACAGATATAATCACCAACTATTTTTTTATATTCAATTAATTATTAAAGTCAATTTTCCTTCAAAAATGAAGAAAATGCTGTTTTCAGCCTCTTAAATTCACATTGTTAAATTCACAATAATGAAATAAACATCATGTATTAAATATATAAATTAGTAAGTTATCTTTCCTGTGTTATTAAATAACCCTCGTGAGTCCAACTGTATGTAATTTTTCATGTTTAAGCCCAACAAGATCCAAATCTACAGCTGCATCTGAATAAATTATAAAATGATGGAAAAGTTCATTTTCCCATCATTTATCCAACCAAGTATTGAGTCATATAGATGGACATACTTTTCAGAGGACAACATTTCCATATTAAACATACTTTTTAAAATTGGTCTTTTGTAATATTCGATTTTTTTGAGACACTGAGTTTTAGGTCATTAAATGTAAGTCATAATCATTATAATTAGAAGAAATTAAATACATGAAACCATGAAATGTTTAATTCTGTGTGTAATGGATCTATATAATGTGTTATTTCCACTTTTTGAATTGAATTACTGATATAAATAAACTTTTCTATCATATTCTAATTTATTGAGATGCACCTGTAAACAGCAGAATAGCTGGTTAGTCAACACCACCCATAGACTCATAACAGTGTAAATGCACCATAACATATTACACATTAACACCACACACATATACATGGAAAAAATTATTAGACCACCCTTGTTTTCCTCTAATATCTTCTTCATTTTAATGCCTCGTACAACTAAAGGTATATTTGTTTGGACAAATTATAACAACAAAAATAGCTCATAAGAGTTTAATTTAAGAGCTGATATCTAGACACTTTCCATGGTTTTCTTGATAATGATTTTGGTTAATATTATTATTGATAATATTTACATTTAAATTTACAGTAGAAAATCCACTCACTGTATTTTTACAGTGAAGTTCTGGCAACCACAGCTGCCGGTATTTATCCGTAAATTAAACTTGTTTTTAAAGTGTATATATTATTAATATGAATATACTTCCAAAAGTAAAAGTTCTTATTAGGCAGAATGATCCATTACATCTGATTTACAGCCACTCCAAAACAATATGTCACACTGCTGCTCATTATTTATGTTATTAATATTTAATGATGTGATATTTATGAGGATGACTCTATAAATCACACACGCAGACACACACACACACACACACACACACACACACACACACACACACACACACACACACACACACACACACACACACACACACAGAGTCAGAACCCTGAGCAGGTGAACCAAGACCAGGTCTAGACTCGACCCTCTCAGAGACCAGAGTGTGTAAATATTCACGCAGACGACAGAAGAATCAATAAGTGTATGTGTGTGTGTGTGTGTGTGTGTGTGAGATAGTGTGTTTGACTGATGGTGCGTTCACTGACTGCCTGAACAATCTGATTTATGAAGCCCAGTCTGTCATCATTGTGAATGATCCGTCAGTGTGATTTATATATTTATAGTGAAGCCGTTTAGAGTCCTGCAGAGAGCCCGCCTCAGGTGTTTCTGTTCAACCAATCAAATCATCCGTCAGAGACATGTCAGGCAGGGGGCGGGGTTTAGATTACACTAATGTTACCTTATGAAATAATATTATATAATATTAAATAATTATATAATATTTCCACAGACTGGACTTTTAATTTTTATGAACTTAACTATGAGCCGAGCCCTTAAACCAGGGGTGGGCAATTAATGTTCCCAAGGGGCCACATAAGATACTGTGAAGGTTGCAGAGGGCCGGACCAAAACTCTGAACTAAATTCTGCTCAATATTAATATCATCGCTTCATAAATTGCAGTAATTGCTGGTTTTGAGCTGCTACTGGTAAGAATACATGTTATGATAAGACTATGTTAATGTGGAGTAACTCAAATATAGCAGTAAAAAATTATAAAAACTCCAATCACTATCTCTCTTTTCAATTTATTTTAAACACAACATACGTTCAAACCACAAAAACAATATAGAGCATGTATGTTCTGCAGCAAACCAGCAATTTATTAACTCTATGCAAAAAGCAATAAGTGTTTTTCACAAGATAACAAGGTAACTCAGTGTTTCTGTGCAGAAGCGATGCATGCATAAGTAAATCGCCTTCAAAATCAGACATCAGTAGTCTGAAGTTACAGCCACTGCACAAACACAAACCGTTCTTCGGTAGAAATAACGTCACCTAAAAAGTCCCAAATGAGAAAAATATGAATCCGAGGGCGTGGTTTACAAATCTGTTAGTACAGATTTACAGATTGAGGTTTTTTTTGCTATCATACTATAAATTGTCAGAAAATTTTGAAAAATGTCCAAGTAATATATAGTTTAATGTCATATAAAGTACACAAAAGCAGGAAATCTTCCACTTTAAGAGGCTGAAAACAGCATGTTCTTACATTTTTACAGGAAAAAATACTTTAAGAATAAACTGAATAAAGTAAATAAACATATTCAATAAATGTTCAAATATTTTATTATTGCAAATGTTCATCTATCTATCTATCTATCTATCTATCTATCTATCTATCTATCTATCTATCTATCTATCTATCTATCTATCTATCTATCTATCTATCTATCTATCTATCTATCTATCCATCCATCCATCCATCCATCCATCCATCCATCCATCCATCCATCCATCCTTTTTATCTAAATATCCTTTTGAGGTTTTTTAAATGAGAAATGCATGAACCATTCGGCAGATAGAAACTGCAGGTTTTCTCATTTTGTGTCTGAGGGTTTGAAAAACATCCAGCTGGATTCTGTTTCTGTTTCTGCTCGAGTTTTGATCCACAAAGTGACAAAGCAGCTCCGAGGTCTTTACTGATAACTGACAGAAACATTACACCCGGAGTTCCACCTGCTCTGTTTCTCTCCCTGTGTGTGTGTGTGTGTGTGTGCTCATCATGGCTTTTCCTCCTCTCAATAATAAGGAGAAGTTTGGGCCGTTTCCATCTCATTATTTCCCTGAATAACAGATTCAGATCTGTCCGTCCCTGCAGTGAGTCTGCAGCAGGTCCACATCTGTTATTAATGTGTAATAACACTTTCAATCACAGGCTCATTTCAGAGTGTGATCACATGATGTTTGGGTTTAATTAACTTGTGTTTTTGTGACTGATGGAGGCGTTTATTCCTCTGTGGAGAGAGAGAGTGAGAGAGAGAGAGAGAGAGAGAGGGAGAGACATGTTACGGTTCGTTACACCTCCTGTCTGTCCACCAGCTTTGTCTCTGTGAAGCACGAGACCGTGGACACCTGAGTCACCATTATTTGTTTTGTTTTCAGAACCAAAACAGCCGATTCAGTCCAGAAGCTGCTGCACATTGTCCTGTGTGTCCCTGAGTGCAGGATTGTTCTCGGTCTCTGCTCTGCTGTGGGACACTGAGTCCCTGTTCTCATGCTGCTGTGATCAGCCACGTCTTCTATCTGTCCATGCTCCATCCCACAGAGGAGTTCTGTCAGCAGCTCGTTCCTCTTTCTGTAGTCCCGGTTCTGTCCTGTGAGGAGTCTCTGTGTCCAGATATCTGCAGCCCTAATATATATTTCTGCACACTGGGCTCCCTAAAGAGTCTGGGAGCTGCATAAATCGGGTCTGACTGGAAAGCTGAGACTCTTGTGGATTCAATGAGCCCAATTTTCTTCATGTGTGATGATGTTAGTGAGTGACACTCGAGCTGAGCATGTTTTTAACAGGATTGGGTGACTCCAAACACTTTAAATGAGACATGTAGAATAAAGTGATTCTGACAGAAATATCACAATTTTAAGCTTTGTTTTGGTAACTTTTTCTAACGGAAACCTTAGTTGCATGTGATCTGTTCAAGAACTGTTGGAAAGTTCAATTTCTGACGATAATGCCTGTTTTTACAGTTTCTTTTTACGATAAACAATGTATTTTTGGCGATCCTTTAAAGAAAACATGTTTTAAACCAGCCGTGGGTTCAGAGGGTTAAGCACATAATGGGTTTGGTTTGTCTGATAATTGTTTGTTAAAAGCAGCTTATAAAGGACACAAGAGTGTCGTTGAGGAATCATGTTTTCCTCTTCAGTCAGCCTTCTGGAGGTAGTGACAGGATGCTGCTAACGACTTTGCCTATTTTTTCTGAATATTTCCGCACACTGGGGTCCCTAAACCGTCTGAGAGCTGCATAAATCGGGTCTGACTGGAAGCTGAGACTCTTGTGGATTCAATGAGCCCAATTTTCTTTGTGTGATGATGTTAGTCAGTGAAACTTGAGCTGCTGTGACCATAGGGGTGCTTTCATGACCCAAAGTTTTGTCCGTTTCCAAGTGAACCTAGTGAGGTTTGATTGTTCTTTGAATGTAATTCAACCAAATTACAGGAAATTGACCAAAATGCAGCAGATTGTTGGCGACCTGCGTGAGCATGTTGTGAGATGTTTACAGAGCGACAGATGCAACATGACTGGGAGAGGACGGACTGATGTTGGCTTGACATCTGGGCAGAAAAACACAAACAGGAGATGCTGTGATTGTCCACAAAAACAACAACGTTTATAAAATGATTTGCGTTCAACTAGAGGAGAAAGGATTCGTCCACAGTCATGGAAAAATGATTGAATATTGAACCACCATTGCTTTCTTCAATTTTTGTTCATTTTCATGCCTGGTACAACTTAAGGTACATTTGTTTGGACAAATATAATGACAACAAAATAATAGCAACAATAGCTGATAAGAGCTTAGTTTAAGAGCCGATATCCAGCCATTTTCCATGGTTTTCTTGATAGTGATTTTGGTTATTTTCAATAAAACCATAGAAAATGGCTAGATATCATTTCTTAAATTAAACTCTTATCAGCTATTTTTGTTTTTATCATAATAATTGTCCAAACAAATGTACCTTTAGTTGTACCAGCTATTAAAATGAACAAGAAATTGAAGAAAAAGGGTGGTCTAATAATTTTTTTTCATGACTGAAGATCAGTGCAAGGTCAAGGTAAAAAAAAAGAAGAAGACAGCGGTATTTCATGTTGCATTCAGTTCGATGTTGCTTGGTTTATTTCCATGTTTACATTTTTCACCGCCAACTTTCCAACCAATAAGAAATAACAATGCAAGTATATTTCCAGCCCTCAGCCTTCGTATACGCCCCTCTGCAAACCTTTTTTAAAATCTGGTCCAATGAAATTTAAGCACTTCTTTTTCTGCAAGACGAACCAAAAGTACCAATTTAACTCTGATGTAGACTAACCAAACAGACTTGTGAAAGCCCTCTAGGACAATTACAGCCTCATGAAACTTTACAGCCACAAACTAGAGACCTAGAGCATTCAGAGGATGGATTGCTGAGACACTAGATTCGCAAACAGAGGGTTTCTCAGCAGGCAACACAAAACAAATGTTGCCATACAATCACAGAAAATATTCAATTGTTTTTGAAAACAAATCACAGCATGGATTTTTCTCTGCTGGTCTAAAGGTCTTGGTGTCTTGGTGAATGTGGGATTCTAGTGGTAATTCTCACCATTTTTTCAATAAATTCTTGACTCAAAAAAAACAACAACTAAATACTGTAAAATTAAACTTAACCTTTATGAAGAACTGAAACCAAACTAAAACTAGATATCTGTAAATGAACTCGACTAGGCCTAAAGTTAACTGTTAATAAGTGAATAATAAAATATTTATCAACCTTAATAGGGAGATGTTCTCATTTTAGATCATGTAACAAGTGCTCATCATACCATAGCCCAAAATGCAGAAATCTACAAAATTTCTGAAGTTTTAAAACAGTGACTGCAGTTTGATGTGTCGGCGACCCGGAGCTTTATAAAGTGACACCTCAGGGTTCTGAACGAGCGTCTGTGTGGGATCAGTCGGGAGTGAGAATGGGTTCGTCTCAGGCAGGAAAGCAGCTTCAGACAGTAAATCTAAACATATAACTGTACTTTAACTTAAAGAAACCAGTGAAGCTTCAAGTAAGAGAAAAAAAACAAAGGAATGAACTTAAAGAAATATCTTGTTTTATTTTTCAGACGATCGATTGAAGCTTTGAAGTTTCTTGCGTTGCTCGTTTCTGTCCGCTGGCAATTAAATTGTCTTAATGAAAAGATTAATATTTCTGCACAGAGAGGGAGAAAGTTCACTGGAGGAGGGAGGAGGGTAAGGAGGGGTGAGGAGGAGGAGGAGGAGGGAGAGAGAGGGGGATGTTGATCAGAGGTTCAGCAGAGAACAGAACAGATTTCATTATCGAGCTCCTCAGCTGCTGCTGGACTTTAATAGAAGAAGGAGGAAAGAGAGAGAGAGAGAAAGAGAGAGAGAGAGAGTGTGTGTGTGAGAGAGAGAGAGGGGGATTGAGAGAGAGAGAGAGAGAGAGAGAGAGAGAGAGAGAGAAAGAGAGAGAGATTAGTGGGGAGGACTGTCTGATAGTGTCGTCCAATCACAGAGCAGGACAGAATAATGAACCAATTCTCCGACAGACAGAGAAAGATACAGACGGACAGGCCTGTCTGCATCTTTCTCTGTCTGTCTGTCTGTCTGTCTGTCTGTCTGTCTGTCTGTAATAAATTTCAGAAACATTGCAGTAGTCCTTCTCCTCCGCTCTTTGTTCAGGGGGTTAAGTATAAAATGAATAATCACTTTTCTATGATGAGCAGTAAATGAAATGACGTCAGTGAAATCAAAGTCTTTGTTGCAGAAACATAATGGAAATGTTTATCTCGTTGCTCCACAATGATCTGAATCTGCTGCTGACGCACAGACATGTCAATCAGGTTTTTCCCCAAACAATAAAGAGCAGACGAGGTTAAATCAATACCTTTTTCCATCTCATTATTGGTGATTTCTCATCAACATATCCTTGTACATTAAATCCTGTGATTGGGGAAAAAAACAGAGTGCCCCTTAGGTACCTATAAATCAATAAAATGTGATAAAATACCTCACAGTGCCCTTAAAGTGGAATGGAATAAAGTGCCCTCTATGGTGCATGTAAATGGAGAAAACTTGATGAAGTATCCTCTAGGATTCACATTAATTGAGAAAACATGATGAGGTGCATTGGAGGTGCACATCAATGGAGAAAACATGATAAAATGCCCTCTAGGGTGCACGTTAATGGAGAAAACGTGACAAAGTGCATTTGAGGTGCATGTAAATAGATGAAACGTGATGAAATGCCCTCTAGGGTGTACATAAATGGAAAAAACATGATGGAGTGCCCTCTTGGGTGCACGCCAATAGAGAAAACGTGATGAAGTGCAGTCTAGGGTGCACGTAAATGGATATAACGTGACAAAGTGCATTTGAGGTGCATGTAAATAGATAAAACGTGATGAAATGCCCTCTAGGGTGCATATAAATGGAGAAAACATGATGAAGTACCAACTGGGGTGCATGTAAATGGAGAAAATTTGACAAAGTACAGTTCAGGGCGCCTAGAAATGAAAAAAAAAACATGATCAAGTTCCCTCTAAAATAAAAGTAAATGGAGAAAACATGATGAAGCGCCCTTTAGGGCGTACATAAATGGAAAAAACATGATGGAGTGCCCTCTTGGGTGCACGTCAATGGAGAAAACGTGATGAAGTGCAGTCTAGGGTGCACGTAAATGGAGAAAATGTGATGAAGTGCAGTCTAGGGTGCACTTAAATGGAGAAAACCTGATAAAGTGCTCTCTAGGGTGTACGTACAGTAAATGGAGAAAACATAATAAAGTGCAGTCTAGGGTGATGAAGTGCCCTCTAGGGTTAACATACACAGAAAAAATGTGATGAAGTGCCCTCTATGTTTCATGTGTACATAAATGGAAAAAACATGATGGAGTGCCCTCTTGGGTGCACGCCAATGGAGAAAACATGATGAAGTGCAGTCTAGGGTGCACGTAAATGGATATAACGTGACAAAGTACATTTGAGGTGCATGCAAATAGATAAAACGTGATGAAATGCCCTCTAGGGTGCATATAGAAAACATGATGAAGTACCAACTGGGGTGCATGTAAATGGAGAAAACATGATGAAGTACCAACTGGGGTGCATGTTAATGGAGAAAATGTGACAAAGTACAGTCTAGGGCGCCTAGAAATGAAAAAAAAAAACATGATCAAGTTCCCTCTATAATAAAAGTAAATGGAGAAAACATGATGAAGCGCCCTTTAGGGCGTACATAAATGGAAAAAACATGATGGAGTGCCCTCTTGGGTGCACGTCAATGGAGAAAACGTGATGAAGTGCAGTCTAGGGTGCACGTAAATGGAGAAAATGTGATGAAGTGCAGTCTAGGGTGTACATAAATGGAGAAAACCTTATAAAGTGCTCTCTAGGGTGTACGTAAATGGAGAAAACATAATAAAGTGCAGTCTAGGGTGATGAAGTGCCCTCTAGGGTTAACATACACGGAAAAAATGTGATGAAGTGCCCTCTATGTTTCATGTAAATGGAGAAAACATGATGAGGTGCATTTGAGGTGCATGCAAATGGAGAAAACATGATGAAGTGCCCTTAAGAATGCACATAAATGGAGAAAACGTGATGAAGTGCCTTTGAGGTGCACGTAAATGGAGAAAACATGATGAAATGCCCTCTAGGGTGCACATTAATGGAGAAAAACATGACAAAGTGCATTTGAGGTGCATGTAAATGGAAAAAACAAGATGAATAACCCTCTAGAATGCACATAAATGGAAAAAATGGGGTTGGAGTGCCCCCTAGAGTGCACATTAATGGAGAAAACATGATGGAGTGTACTCTAGGGGTGCATGTAACTGGAGAAAATGTGATGAAGTGCAGTTTAGGGTGCACGCAAATGTAGAAAACTTGATGAAATTCCCTCTGGGGTGTGCTTGAATGAGGAAAACATGATCAAGTGCATTTGAGATGCATGTAAATGGAGAAAACATGATGAAGAGCCCTCTTTAATAAACGTAAATGGAGAAAACATAAGGAAGTGCATTCTTGGGTAAACGTAAGTGGAGAGGACATGATGAAATGCCCACTTAGTGCCTGTAAATGGAGAAAACGTGATGAAGTTTCTTTCCGGTGTAGATTAGTGGAGAAAACATGATGAAGTGCCCACTAGGGTGATTGTAAATAGAGAAACGTGATGAGGTGATGTAAACTGGTGCCCTTCAGACAGCCTGAGTCTGTTTGTCAGCTGTTTCTCCCAGATACAGATTTTTGTTTGTTTGTTTCAGATACAGATGTTTGTTTGTTTCAGATACAGATGTTTGTGCGTTTGTTTCAGATACAGATGTTTGTGTGTGTTTGTTTCAGATACAGATATTTGTGTGTTTGTTTCAGATACAGATGTTTGTTTGTTTCAGATACAGATGTTTGTGCGTTTGTTTCAGATACAGATGTTTGTGTGTGTTTGTTTCAGATACAGATATTTGTGTGTTTGTTTCAGATACAGATGTTTGTGCGTTTGTTTCAGATACAGATGTTTGTTTGTTTCAGATACAGATGTTTGTGTGTTTGTTTCAGATACAGATGTTTGTGTGTGTTTGTTTCAGATACAGATGTTTGTGTGTGTTTGTTTCAGATACAGATATTTGTGTGTGTGTTTTGTGTGTCAGTATCTTCAGCGTGCAGCTGCTGACGTCTCTGAAGCATAAAGAGCTTTTCTTCTTCCTCTCACACATTAATTACTGAAGTCTGACAGAAAACAAGCTGCAGAGCAGAAAGTCAAGCTGGCTTTATTATGATTCTTCTTCTATTTCTTCTTCTTCTTCTTCTTGTTATAATTATTATTGCCTTCCGAGGAGGAGCTCATGTTTTCAGCTCAGTCTGTCTGTCTGTCAGTTTGTCAGCAGGAAACAGAAAAACTATCGTCCTGATTTTCATGAAACTTGGTAGAATGGTGAATTATGGAAGAACACATTAAATCCTGGGATTTACCTGCTGCTAACAAGACGGAGTCAGCCAATGAATTTTATAAGGTGAAATCAGGTCATAAACTGCTCAACCCTGCCCTGTATCAGCAGAACTCCATTTAAAAAACAAGGAAAATAACAACACGAGTTCTGAATAAATCCACAGGTAGAATGAGATTATCCATCTTTTCAGTCCAAACATCTTGTTTCTTACTTCAGAACTTCAGCGGAATTTATCCTAATTTTTATGGTGTTTTGTTTTGCTCGTCTACCATGCTGCAGTACCACTCTCTGAGGCCGGGGGCGCCGTTTTAACAAAACACAAACATCAGTGGAACCTGTGGGGGGAAATATGAAATGAGTTTCAGCGCTGAGCTCTGCTGTGGGGAAATGATCGTTTCTATATTTAGTCAGCTCGTGTCCCCACCGGGTTTCACTTCATGGTCATCCTCTTTGATCTGTTTCCTCTTCATGAACTGAGCTGATGCTGCAGCTGTTAAAGCTCCACCTCAGCACCAGACCACCACTCTGATCCTGCAGCCTGATCCACAACAGAGAGAGTGTGTGTGTGTGTGTGTGTGTGTGTGTGTGTGTGTGTGAGTGTGTGTGTGTGTGTGTGTGTGTGTGTGTGTGTGTGTATACAGCCCATAATGTCCTTTACAGTCAACTCTCTCCTAGTCTCTGACTTTGTCCCCTAGTCCTTGACTGTCTTCTAGTCCCTGAATCTGTCTCCTAGTCCCTAACTCTGTCTCCCAGTCCCTGACTTTGTCTCCTTGTCCCTGAATGAATCTCCTAGTCCCTAACTCTGTCTCCTATTCCCTGAATCTGTCTCCTATTCCCTGAATCTGTCTCCTAGTCCTCTGTGTCTCCCTGACCCAGTCTCCTATTCTGTGTCTCTGTCTCTTAGTCTCCGACTGATGTGGCTCCTAGTCCTCCTAGTTTCTGACTGTGTCTTCTAGTCCCTTACTCTGTCTCCTAGTCCTTGACTGTGTCTCTGAGTCCCTGACTCTGTCTCCTATTCCCTGACTCTGTCTCCTAGTCCCTGACTGTCTACTCATTCCTGACTGTGTGTCCTTGTCCCTGACTCTGTCTCCTAGTCCTTGACTGTCCCCTAGTCCCTGACAGTCTACTCGTTCCTGACTGTGTCCCCTAGTCCCAGAATCTGTCCCCCATTCCCTGACTTTGTCTCTAAGTCTCTGACTGTGTCTCCTAGTCCTTGACTGTGTCTCTGAGTCCCTAACTCTGTCTCCCGGTCCCTGACTTTGTCTCCAAGTCCCCGACTCTGTGTCCTTGTCCCTGAATGTATCTCCTAGTCCCTAACTCTGTCTCCTAGTCCCTGACTGTCTACTCATTTCTGACTGTCTCTCCTTGTCCGTGACTCTGTCTCCTAGTCCTTGACTGTGCCCTAGTCCCTGACGGTCTACTCGTCCCTGACTGTGTCCCTTAGTCCCAGAATCTGTCCCCCATTCCCTGACTTTGTCTCTAAGTCTCTGACTGTGTCTCCTAGTCCCTGAATGTGTTTCCTAGTTTCTGGCTGTGTCTTCTAGTCTCTGACTCTGCCTCCTAGTCTCCGACTGTGTCCCCTATTCCCTGACTGTCTCCTAGTCCCTGACTGTGTCTCCTAGTCTCTGACTCTGTCTTCTAGTCTCTGACTGTGTCTCCTAGTCCTTGACTGTGTCTCCTAGTCCCTGACTGTGTTTCATAGTCCCTGAATCTGTCTCCTAGTCTCTGACCCTAACTCCTAGTCTCTGACTCTGTCTCCACGTCTGTGACTGTGTCTCCTAGTCCCTGACTCTGCCTCCTACTCTGTGTTGTTATTGGTTGTTAATAAGAAACCTTAAATATTTTGTCTTTATACAGTTTTTAAATTAATATTTTGTCGTAAAGCACATTCTGTTTTATTGATGTTTCACACAACGTCCCAACTGTTTTGTCATCAGTTTAGCAACAACAAGAAGAAAAACAATCTTAAAAATGTTTCTGATGTTTTGTTTATTTTTACCTCCTTCATCCAATCAGATGCAGCGCATTAACTCTGTGTATGTGTATGTGTATGTGTGTGTGTGTGTGTGTGTGTGTGTGTGAGTGTGTGTCTCTGTAGTGTGTGCTGAAGCTGGCAGGCTGCCATGTTTACCCAGCATGCATCAGTGCTGTAATGACTGTGACCTTCAGTTAATTCAATCAACAACACAAGTTACACTGGCCGACCTCTGACCTCTCCTGTATCACAGACCACCGCTGTGACATCACAGAGGGGCGGGACTTCGATGTCACAGTAACTTGACCTACTTTCTGGTCCAATCAGATCGTAGCAGTGTTCTTTGTAAAGTGTCCCTGTTGTTCCTGAAGACGGGCCTGGACCGGGGGGACGTGAGTCAGCTGAGGGGGGGCGGCGTGGCGTCCAGCTGGCAGCGAGCCCTTCTGATTGGGCGGAGCAGTGATTACCTCATGTTGGATGTAAACAGCTGGCAGAGGATCCTGATGGATGTGGACTGGACCAGAGCCAGCAGGACTCATTGATCTGTCTGTCCTCTTTAATCAGAGACGCTGGACGCTGCTGAGCTTTTAGTGAGATGAAGACGGTTTCAGAACACTGGGACAAGTCAGACACTGTCTGTCTGTCTGTCTGTCTGTCTGTCTGTCTGTCTGTCTGTCCGTCTGTCTGTCCGTCTCTCGGCCTGTCTTCAGTTCATCTGTCTGTCTGTCTCATAAGGTCCCTGATGGACACATTCATCATATATATGAAGCCTTGACTGAGGACAGAGCAGGTGGACTGTGGGGACCCTGTTCAGAGGTGCAGCTATCTCACGTCCACCAGCCGTCCACGTGTCCCACAGTGTCCAACGACATCTTCCTGTTTGTCTTCCAGACGCTGCAGTTTTTCTGTCGGGGACCCAGTAAATCCCCCATCAGAGACAGTTTGAGACGCTGTCAGCTGATGTCTTTAATCAGTGTTTTGCAGAGATCCGTCCTCTCTCCACATTCCTAAAAATTAATGGAACATTTCTGGCAACGCAGCAGCGACTCAGAGCCAAGCTGCTTCATTTTATTCTGAAACTCTGACCTTCGTCTTCCTGTGTCTGCTGGACACATTTTATACAGTGATAACAGTGGACACACCTTTTATTCTGTGGACACGTCTTCATTCTGTGGACACGTCCTCATTCTGTGGACACGTCTTCATTCTGTGGACACGTCTCGGACACGTCTCGGACACGTCGTCATTCTGTCGACACAACCTCATTCTGTGGACACGTCTTCATTCTTTGGACACGTCTTCATTCTGTGGACACACCTTTATTCTGTGGAGACACCTTTATTCTGTGGACACGTCTTCATTCTGTGGACACATCCTCATTCTGTGGACACACCTTTATTCTGTGGACACGTCTTCATTCTGTGGACACATCCTCATTCTGTGGACACACCTTTATTCTGTGGACACGTCTTCATTCTGTGGACACGTCTCGGACACGTCTCGGACACGTCTAGGACACGTCGTCATTCTGTCGACACAACCTCATTCTGTGGACACGTCTTCATTCTTTGGACACGTCTTCATTCTGTGGACACACCTTTATTCTGTGGAGACTAGTCTTCATTCTGTGGACACACCTTCATTCTGTGGACACGTCTTCATTCTGTGGACACGTCTTCATTCTGTGGACACATCCTCATTCTGTGGACACGTCTTCATTCTGTGGACACGTCTTCATTCTGTGGACACGTCTCCATTCTGAGGACACGTCTTCGTTTTGTGGAGACACGTCTTCATTCTGAGGACACGTCTTCGTTCTGTGGACACGTCTTCGTTGCGTGGAGACACGTCTTCATTCTGTGGACACGCCTTTGTTCTGTGGAGACACGTCTTCATTCTGTGGACACGTTTTCCTGTTGTAGCTGTTATAACATGTTTGTTGTGACTCTCACAGTTGTTACTTGTCGTTAGTAGTTGTGAGTTTTGAGCTCCGAAAAATCTTTATTTTACAATGTCAACAAACATGAAACTGAGTTAAAATAAAAAAAAAACACTAGCACAAACGTAACACTGTATTATTGCGGTCTGGCTGCTTCTTGCTGCCCAGAAGATGAACCCTTTAATGACTCCGCCATGTCTCCTGCAGCGCCCCCTTCAGGACGCACTGCGCCTGTTTCAGCCATGAAGCTGTAATGAGGCCTGCAGCCTGCAGGGGGCGCTGGCAGCAGTTTTCATTAAGTGCTGGAGAGGAGGAAAGGAGAGTAGAGGAGAGGAGAGGAGAAGAAGAGCTGACTGGTTTTAATGATGTGCTGCTTCACAGTAATGAGAGCAAACTGCTGTTAATATTTAAATAGCGAGCAGCAGCCAGTGGCGGCGGCGGGGTGTTGGCGGTGGCGGTGGCAGCTCTGCTGTCGGCTCACATTATTACACTCAGCTCACAGTAACGAGGGTTTCCTGCAGCTGCAGAGTCACTGTGGGGACACTTTTTATAAAGAGGACAAAGTCTTCAGCACACACCTCGTCTTATATCATGAGAACGTCTCAGAGAGCTGCAGGTTCTGTTTGATGTTTGATCCACTTCAGGACTGGAAATGATGAGCTGAGTAAAATGAGCACTGAACCGCCAGACGCCATCCGTTGGTCACACTGTGGTTCAGAACGTTTTCACGTACAGAAGTTTATTTGGAACTTCACTGAAAGTAAGCCAACTTCTCCTGGTTTACAGTGTAAGTGTAGTGTTAGTTTCTATATCTACAACATCGCCTCACCTGTGACGCTCCCATCATCATTATCGTGGCCACTAGAGGACGCCACCTGACCACAAATAAGCCACGCCTCCTGACTCACGAATATGAGGGTTTCATACGAATTTCAGGGCATTATCTTCTGAAGGAGGACGAATGAACAGAACCAGATTCATGCACAAAATATAAAATAATAATAATAATAATAATAATAATAATTAAAATAAAATAATGATTCCAATAAAATGTTAAAAAATATATAAATAAATACAATTATGAATAAAAAATATAATGAAATAAATCAATAAATATATATATATAAATATAAATATATAAATATATATATAAATATATCATGATTATCATGATAAATATCATCGCATTTATCAGTTTAATCCAAATACTTTTTTTTTTTACACTGTTTCTCTATAGAAGGCCAATAAAGCAAAAATATTTTCTTGTACCTGACAAATTTCGCACCCCAGGGGACATGGCCATCCCACCACATCAGGTGGGATGGAAACTCCATATAACACATCACAGACGACGTCACACCAACATCACGTGACACCTCTGATGAAGGCTACAGAGGCAAGGTAGCCAAAATTTGTCAGGTACAAGAAAATATTTTTGCTTTATTGGCCTTATATAGAAAAACAGTGTAAAAAAAATATATCAGTAGGCCTAATGAACCTCTTCAATATAATCCAAATACAAATCTCAATTCTAAACCTGCATTCTGTATAACGTCCAGCAGGGAGCGACTCCCTTGGCTGCAGAAAGAAGTCTGATTGTATAGAAGTCTATGAGAAAATTATTTGTGACCTCAGTAATAATGACTTTATAGTTTCAATTGTTAGTTTCAAGTCCTCTTTAGCACAGCATGATGTTTATTTAGTAAATTATGGTTCCATTTAGAGTCAAGCAGAGCAGAAAGCATGATTGACAGGTCAGTGACGTCAGAGCTGGTCATGTAACTCGTGTGGTCATGTGACTCGTGTGCTGTTCAGCAGAATTAAACACGCCAAGTCTATTTTTGTGACTTGGACAGTAAATGTTGTCGAGTCGCAGGAAGTCAAACTGACACTTCACTGACTTCACTGTTTTTTTTCTGATTTCATGCTTCATGCTGCTCTGCTGCTCTCACATGTTTGTTACTGTCTAAAGCTGCAACCTCTCAGAGGTCAAAGGTCACCATGGCTCAACTCCCCTCGATGTTAATGGTGTGAATGTTTTATTCGCCTCTGTGCTCTCAGAGAAGTGAAGAGAATGGCGAATATTTTTTAGTTGATTTGCTCTTGAGTCCTTTTGATGAGTAGTTTTACTTTTACTTCTGTTTTTTTTTTTTTTTTTTTTTACTGTATCAGTACTTTGAGTTCAGTTTGTTGGTGATATTTGTGTTGGAAACAGAAGTGTTTGATCTCTTCTCTTTGTATTTATTTATATATTTCTATATTTTATTCAGACATTTGTGAGTCTTTGATGTCGTTTGTGTTTCTTTGATTCCCTGTTTGTGAAAAACTTCAGACTGCACGTCCAGACATGGTTATTATTATTATTACTATTATTACTATTATTATTATTATTATTATTATTATTATTATTTATTTTTTTAATAATGTGTTGTATTTACACTGAGGTGTTCAGGTGAGCTTTACGTTCATAACACCATCCCTCTGAAGTGTCCCGTTGGTGAGCTGTGGATACGTCATCTCTGACGCAGCGGATCGAACATCGTTATGAAAACTGACTTTCAGAAATATCAGACAGTTAAAAAGCTCTGAACTAAAATGCAACGAAACATATTCAGAGAGAGAGAGTAAAGAGGTAAGAGAAAAAAGAAAGAGAGTTATTGGGTGAAAACAGAGTCAGAGGGGACGAAGTTCTTTGTTCCTGAACTAGTTCATAGAAGTTGATTTGTTTTCAGCGAATCATAACGAAGTTTCAGATTTCTGGATGTTTTCCAGATATTAAATGTGAATTATTAACAAGATCAGATGTTTCTGTTTTCACAAGTTCACATCATTAAAGTCAAACACACTGTTTGTTTCTGCACAGTTTTTCCACTGATGGACTGATTGATTAACTGACTGATGGATGTTGCAGCTCTTCTCACTGTATAAATATGAGAAATAATTATTTCCTTTGTATGAAGGAGATTTAAAAAAAAACAAACGATGTGAAATAATCAGAGGTGCTGTGTGGCGTGCGGCATGCGGCATGTGGCGGAGGTGGATATAGGTGGATTGAGGTCAGAAAAATGTTGGTGATGTGACGATCAACATCATAAATCCAATCCAACGACAGGAAGTGACCTGAGTGACACGGAGGATTATTATTATATCAGACTCCAGTTGTGCTGCAGTCAGGGGTTTTCCTACGTTTCCCAGGATGCTCTGGGACAGACGACGCTGCAGGGCTGGACTGGTTCTGTTCAGCAGAAACAGTTGGTTCAGCTGGTTTTTTATTTTCTCCTCAGGAAACGTTTCCTGCCACCGTCTGCACAAACACAGAAACTGTCTGAGAATAAAAGTTATTTTTGTGCATCGTCCTCTACATCATCCTCGTCCTCGTCTCGTCCTTGTCCTCCTCTCGTGTCTGCTGGACGTGTCTGTGATGTCAGAGGGGAGCTCAGGGCGCCACACGCCCTCGTTGACCTCCGCCATCATCAATGATGTTCCATGTGTGTGAAAAACTGAAGTAAACAACATAAAAACTATTCAGTGGTTCAGTGAAACGTAAAAACTTCCTATCACCTCAATATCTCCAGTAACCTCGACACTTCCAGTCACTTCAACACTTCCAGTCACCTCGACGCTTCCAGTAACCTTGACGCTTCCAGTCACTTCAACAATTTCAGTCACCTCAACACTTCCAGTCACCTCAACACTTCAAGTCACCTCAACACTTCCAGTCACCTCAACACTTGCAGTAACCTTAACACTTCCAGTCACCTTAATGCTTCCAGTCACTTCAACACTTCAAGTCACCTCAACACTTCCAGTCACCTCAACACTTCCAGTAACCTTAACACTTCCAGTCACCTTAATGCTTCCAGTCACTTCAACACTTCAAGTCACCTCGACGCTTTCAGTAACCTTGACACTTCCTATGATGGAAGGATGGATGGATGAGTGATTGATGATGGACGATGGATGGACGATGGATGATGGATGGATGATGGATTGATGATGGATGGATGATGGATGGGTGATGGACTGATGATGGATGGTGGATGATGATAGATAGATGGATGATGGTGGATGGATGATGGATGGGTGATGGATGGATAATGGATAGATGATGGATGGGTGATGGATGGATGATGGATGGTGATGGATGGATGATGGATGGATGATGGATGGTGATAAAGGTGAAGCAACATAGATAAAGTAGAGTGCAGTCTATCAGAACAGAGTGAACTGAAGTGTTGTTTCAGGCAGCAGTGTTCTGGCATCCTCTCTCTCATCGTTTATCCTCGGATGGACGTTTCTTCGACGTTTCTCTTCTCGCAGGTTTGACGCTCTAAATCCTTAAAGATCGTCCTGTCAGAGCGCCGTCACCGTGACGGGCGACGTGTCCTGCATCACCATAACAACAGAGAGAGAGAAAGAAAGAGAGAGCATCTCTTTGATCTCTGCTGCCTGATGGTTTTTATTCTTCTGTCAGTTGTTCGAGGCTGAAGCTGATTAACAGGACATGGAGCTGCAGGGACTCAGACCTACCACAGCTGACAAACACAACAAACAACACAAACAACACAAACACGACATCTTAACCAACATGACGATCATACACACGATTAACAATACCAACACAACAAAGAAAATAAACACAACAAATATCACAAACACAACAAACAAGAAACAAGAAAAACAAGTCAAACAACAAACAAGACAAACGAAATAAAAACGACAAACAACCAACATGACAAACAAGTAAAACAAGATCAACAGCATAAAAACAACAAACATGACAAACAACAAAGAAACACAAGAAACAAGACAAACACAAGAAACAAGTCAAACAAGCAAGACAAACGACCAACAACCAACATAACAAATGCGACAAACTAAGAACATGACAAGCGACAAACACTAGAGGGCGTACCAGAGAAGTCAGACTGTAGAGAACTACAGATTTACAGGAGGTAAACAACAAACATGGCGACACTCCAGGAGGTTATTATACTTTAAATACTGAGATCACGTCAGGAAAAGTGACAGTGGGCGCTAACATCTGTAGACTGTGAAACACACTGACCATGGCTAGTGGCTACACTGCCCCCTGCAGGTCAGCTGTGTGTTGCACCCTGCAGACATGTAGCTTTAAATTATGACAACGTGCAAAACCAGACGCAGGCAGAAATCATGTTCGCACAAATACGTAGTTAACAGGTTATGTTAGTAAACTGGGGTGTCTCTCTGATTAGACCGACCAAGAAAGACTGTAAAAGTTGAGAATTGCGAGTTCTGAAGAAATCCAGACCCAATGTGACGATTTTAAATCCTTGAAAACACTAAAAGACCCAGAGAGTCTGTTACAAACATCACATCCAGCAGAAACAACATGTAAGAATCCCACATCCAATACATGCAAAACATGAAGATTTTTAAAGAAATCTTTGGATCCACAAATTTATTTTACTTTTGATAAAACATTTGTGTGTTCTGTGTGTGTGTGTGTGCGTGTGTGGCGAGCTGCAGCCGAAGAGTTCTTCTCCGTTTGCTGGACAGGTGTGATGGATGACATCACAGCTCCTCCAATCAGGCTGAAATAGATCTATTTCTTCTTCTGTGGTCTCAGAGGAGGCAGCTTGAAGTGTAATCTGAGTTCCATTTCCTGTGTCTGCAGCCTGTTAGCGCTCTGTCAGGACCGGTTTGTCTGATGGCCGGTCAGCGGGGAGAACCTCCGCCATGGAGAGAGAACGTTAGAGAATCGACTCATTTACAGGCTGAAACACACAGAGGTCAAAGGTCAGACTGACTCCTGAAACAAACTTACGATATAGTTTTATTTCTATCAGAAGATTCCTGATTTCATCAGAAAGTGTTTTAGAGTTTAAAGTCGAACTGAAACAATCACCAGCGTCTACTGCAGAACGTGTCCGTCTGTTCCTTCTCCGTCTGTTCTTTCTCCGTCTGTTTCTCCTGATGAAAATTATTTTATTTATTTACTATTTATTTCACATTTTTGATCCACAAACATCCAATGAGACAAAACATCTCCTGTTTTTACTAGCTGCACCTGAATGCACCATGAACTCAGTGCACACAGAACACAGAACACCCTGACCCAGTGGAATCGGTTCTATACAGGGGGACAGAAATACAACGCAGTTGGTTCTCTGATTTTTTCTGACTGTTCTCTGATGGTTCTCTGTTGGTTCTCAGATTGTTCTCAATTGGTTCTCTGATGGTTCTCTGTTGGTTCTCTGACATTCCTCTCCAGACACCAGACATGATCTAATTAACTGATGTTTAATGATTAATCTTTTCTGTTCTACTCTGACATGTTGTTCTCCTTCTTGTTCTGCTTTTGGTTCTGCTGATCCTCCTCCTGGTCCTCCTCCCGGTTCTCCTGCTGGTTCTAACTCCTGGTCCTGTGTAGAACCGGTTCCACCTGCAGATGGCAATGGGGGTTCCAGAGTCCGGTCTGTCCGACCTGCTGCTGACGGTTCTGGAGCGGTCCGGCTGGAGGGAGGGTACCGTGGTTCTGTGTCGGGGCTGGGAGGAGGCTCGCGGTCTCCTGCATCTCCTGGACGGCGGGAGCGGCAGTGATGCATCGTGGGACAGTGGTGGCGCCGTGGCCTGGCAGGTACGCGCCCTCCTGAACCTGACGCAGTCGGCGCACGACGACACTCAGATCCATGACTTCCTGTCCCGACACTTCAGACAGAACCACGCCTCGCCTGCCTCCGTGCTGCTGTTTGGCGCCGACCCGCAGTGTGCGGCTGCGGTGCTGCGCAGCGCCCAGGATCTGGGCCTCACGTTACCCATGGTGCACTGGGTGCTGGGACAGCCGCTCAGCCCCGACGCGCTGCACGCCATCGGGCTGCCGCTCGGCCTGCTGGCCTACGGAGAGGTGGAGAGGAAGCCGCTCGACTACTACGTCAGAGACGCGCTGCAGCTCGTCACCAGGGCCGTCGCTGCGGCAACCGTGGTGCGCCCGGACCTGGCGCTGATCCAGAACATGGTGAACTGCTATGACAAACCCAACAAGCACGAGGTGCCATCGTCAGGACAATACCTGTCCAGGTAACAAATATTATTAACCACTCTGAGGAACATTAGAATTATTTATGTTCTTTGAGGCATATTTAAAAAAAAAAAAAATGGTTTTATTTTTTAATTTTAAATTTATTTAGTTTTATTTTGGGGGCATACTTTTTTTAATTTATATATATATTTTTAAATATTTTATTTTAAATTTTATAGTAATTATGTTTTCTTTGGGGGATATATTTTTTTCATTTATATATATTTTTTAAATTCTATGATAATTAAGTTTCCTTTTGGGGGAATCATTTTAATTTATATTATTTTTTTTAACATTTTTATTATTTACTTTTATCATAGTTTAGTATTCTTTGTGGGCATCATTTTGTATATTTTTAAATGTATATCATTTATTAGATATTTTTTAATTATTATTTTTATTATTTTTAAATAAAATTACATTTAACAATTAACATGTGAAAGTCTGAGGAAATGTTTTCCATCACATTTATTCCTAAAAGCTTCCCTTTTCACCAGAAGAAATACACAGTATATTGTTCATTATAATGTATATTACTTATGTATATACTTATTATAATTACTTATAATAAATAATATCTCACTGTGTTTACAGATTAAATGCTGCTGCTTCAGTCTGACTGTGTGGACATGAGCAGCAGATTTATAATCAGACAACTGATTACATATTAATAATTTACAGGTTTCCTTCATTTCTCTCCAAAACGAGTTCTGATATTTCTGCAGAAGCTCTGTGAATATTAATAATTTTATGTGTGTTATCAGATTTTAATTCCTCCATCTTCACCTCTGGAGGAAAAGGGGAAACACACACACACACAAATATAAGTTTATATAAATGTTCATATATATTCATAAATTCTTCTTCATACAATTTTTGTGTTTTTCTCTGAATATAAACACGAGCAGATTTATTACAGCCTGAAGCTCCAGATGGTAATTAGGCGATAAAAACGTTCCTCCTGATGCATCTTATCGTCTTTATTTCATCTTTCCCATAAACGTGTGTTATGACTCTGTGGGATTATTGAAACAAGTCATTAAAACTTCATTTATACAGCAGTTTTAAAACGCAACGCAGCGTTCACACAGAGAACAATATTAAAAAATATATATAATGAAGCTCAGCTCGGAGAGAAACTTACTGAAGGTGTTTTAAAACAGTCAGCTGATTTATCCAAGACGTTTTTCTGCTCTGACCTTGGAGAAGAAATAATCGTTAAGTTTATGATTGAGGACAAGTTGATCTGCCAGCAGGGGGCGCTGTTTAGGAAATGCTGAATCAATGTTGTTATTTGTCATCTTTAAACGTCTCTGACAAACACTGAGAAGAGACGGGTGTGTGAGCCTGACGTAGTTCAGCTCGTGTACAAGTTGTTGTGAAGGATGAAGTGAGACCCAATAAAATAAATATAAACAGCCAAAGTTATCATTTACAGGCTTTAGTTAAATGATGATTACAAATCAACAATTGTTAAATAGTTCAGAGCTTGTATCGGTCGGTCTGACGTCACTTTAACACAATGGAACCACTTGTTCTTTTCTCTTTTAAAGAAAACTCATGCAGGGTTGGAGGCGGGGCTCTGTTCATTCCTATGAAAGCTGCTCAGTGGAGCATGACGCTAAAATAGTTCTTAAATAAATCTTAAAAAACATTTGGATCTTAAAGAAAAATACTCTGAACTTAAAAAACAAAAACTCTGACATAAAAAAAACCCTCAGATCTTTGAAAAAAAATACTCAGAGCTTTAAACTTGGATCCTTAAAAAACAAAAAATGCTAATTTTTAAAATTATAATTATTCACAGCTTGTATCAGCCAGTCTGATGTAATTTTAACACGATGGAAACACTTGTTTTCTCTTCATAAAGAGAACTGATACAGGGTTGGAGACAGAGCTCTGTTCATTCCTATGAAAGCTGCTCAGTGCAACATGAACCCGAAAATGTTTGATACCCAGATCATAAAAAAAACACTTGGATCTTTGGAAAAAAACTCAGAACTTTAAAAAATAATAATTGGATCCTTTAAAAACAAAAACTCTGATATTAAGGAAACCCTCAGATCTTTAAAAGAAATACTTGGATCTTTACAAAAATACTCAGAGCTTTAAACTTGGATCCTTAAAAAAACAAAAAATGCTAATATATATATATATTTTTAAAATGAACATTCAGGGCTTGTATCAGACTTATGTCTTATGTCACTTTAAAACAATGGAACCACTCTGTCTTTTCTCTTTATAGAGAGAACTGATACAGTGTTGGAGGCGGGGCTCTGTTCATTCCTATGAAAGCTGCTCAGTGGAGCAGGAAGCCAAAAAGGTTTGATACCGGGATCTTTTAAAAAATCCCAGGATTGGCCCGTGGAGCAGCACACTAAAGACTTCTAATTCATGTTTCGCACTCCATTAATTTGAATGTGAATAAAACGTTTTAATCTTTCGACTCTTCTAGACTTTCCAAAATGTTATCAGACTGAATGGATCAAACTCTGACAGTGAAACGAGTCTGACCTTTATTTACTGATGGAAGTCTGTGGGGAAAGTCTTTCTGGCTTTTATATATTCTAAATACATCATTAGATTTTTGTATTGATGCATTTATGTCAGCAGTGTTTTAACTTTGTAAAGACAGGGCTCATTTTAACTACTTAATTAATTAAGAAGTCTAATTTAGAATAGATGTCTCATCACTAAATTTATCATGTTTTTTATGTTAAATCTTGACCTGAAAAGTAACTAAAGCTGTCAGCTAAATGTAGAGTAAAATATACAATATTTACCTCTAAAATGTAGTGAAGTAGAAGTATAAAGTTACATAAATAGAAATACTAAAGTAAAGTACAAGTATGTCAAAATTGTACTAAAGTACAGTACTTGGATAAATGTACTACGTTACATTGAACCACTGAAGGTCGGGCTGACGGCTCCTTAAATATATGAGTCCTGTGACCGACTGAAAGTGTAAAACTTGTTTTTATACCATGTAAATGTCCCGATACAGGTGATGGAAGGTTTTTATCTAAAACTAACGAGACTGAAAGAAAAATTAAACGAAACAGCGACTGACTGAATTAATGACACCGACCTTGTGAACCTGCTCGAGGTGGAGCCGTGTCCATGATAACGCAGGTCAGACAGGTAATAAACCGATAAGACTCTGTCGTCTGAGACACGTGAGCATGATGAAGAGCAGCCGAGGTCACAGGCAGGAGGACAGAGAGGATGAGGAGACAAGGAGGTGAGGAGACGAGGAGACAAGGAGGTGCAGACGGATGAGAGGAGGCGAGGGTGAAACAGGATGAGCTGCAGGTTGGAGGAGGATAAAGGGTTTTAGTTCAGTGACAGAAAAAGATCAAACACATTGACAGTAAATGAAATTACAGTCAGACGGAGAGATAAAAACCTCAGCGGACGGATTATCAACCCCAGAAGAAAAAGAACAAAAGGAATGAAAGAAAGCGTGAAGAGAAACAGAAACATCAGATCACATGAAAATCCTCTCAGACTTCTGCAGCAAATATACAACCATGACTGTCGTGTTTAACTTTTGTCCTGATGGTCTCACTGAACCACAGAAACACCCCGACACACACATATATACACTTACAGAAGATCTGAATATGAATAGAAGGTTCCAGAAACATTCAGGTTTTCATCCAAACAGCTCAAACATAAACAAAACATAATGTATTCATTCTTTTCACGTATATTCAACTGAAAACTGTACAAAGATTTTTTTTAATGTTTTATTTAATCAGCTTTGAATATATGTTTGTTTAATCTCAATCTGATGCAGCAACACATTCCCTAACAGCTGGGACAGGAGCAACAACAGACTGTAGAACATGAGTCTGTAACAGCCAGTGTTTAATCAGAGGGACATTTTAAAAACGGCAAAGATGATATTTAAGCATTCAAAACCCTTATTTTAGCTTCTTTAAAAATCTAATTTAAGTATATTTGGAACATACAAATACATTGATTGAAACAATGAGACTTACCAACAATAACTTTTATGGTGAATAAAGGGTCATAACATTAGGGTTGGCTTTCTAAGGTCCAGTCCATGTTTATCTATGTCCCATAAATTGTTGCAGCAATTTTTGGGTTGATACCATTTGTTCCACACATTTGGAGCTGAGTATTGCAATTTTATTCATACAGAGAATGGATAACAATGGTCAGAAACAACCCCCAAAATATTACATCAATATGCCAAGATCTTTGGAACAACATAAAATAATCCATTCTGTGATTTGGGTTAAAAAACTTTGGAAACTTTGGAGATTTCTGTATTTTCAGCGATTGGATGATGAGTACTTCTGTTTTTCAAACTGCTGAGAAACCCTCTTGTTGTCAATATACCTAGGACAGCTGCACATCCTCTGAATACTCTAGGTTGCTCTAGTTTGTGGTTGTAAAGTTCATGAGGCTGTGATTATCCTAGAGGTCACAGCAGCTCATTTTATACACTGAGGTCGAGACTCAAGAAATGCCCTCACTGCAATGAACTGGCCAAGAAAACTGGCCTTATTGAATCCACACGAGTCTCAGCTTTCCAGTTTATATAATTCGAAGCCTGTTTGGAGACTTCAGTATGCAGAAATATTCAAATGCAGCAGGCGAAAATGGCAAATTTGTACTACATGAGAAAAACTCTTTTTGCTTATACACTTTTTGCCGGCGACCATTCTGAATAGTAACTGCAGGAATGTATGGAAGGATTTCACTGAATCAGTTTGGTTCTGGAAGTTCTGATATCCCATCTGGCCTTTGTGTTACCTGCAGTTTTTTATTCTGTCCTGCAGGTTCCTGTCCAACACGTCTTTCTTGGGTCTGACGGGTCCTGTCCGAGTCCACCAGAACCAGTCTCAGGTCGTCACCTCACAGCGTTTCCACATCTGGAGCCTGCGGCGGGATGCGCTGGGGCAGCCCACCTGGGTGACGGTGGGCAGCTGGGAGGGAGGCCAGCTGCAGGTGGAGGACCAGGGAGTCTGGCAGGGACCCAAACCTCGCCACAGGACCGAGGGCACAGGCGGGAGGACCAGGGGCCGCTGGAGGCCGGGGATGCCTGTGGCGGGGAGTCGGGTCCGGGTGGTGACTCTGGTGGAACATCCCTTTGTGTTCACGCGGGACGTGGACAACGAAGGCAGCTGCCCGGCCGGTCAGTACTGCCTGGACGCCGGCGCCAACAGCTCGGACACTCTGGAGAGGTTCTTCAGGGAAGTGGCGGGCGGGAACAGCAGCTTCCTGCCTGCAGAGTACAACAAGTGCTGCTACGGATACTGCATCGACCTGCTGGAGAAGCTGGCCGAGGACCTGGGCTTCGAGTTCGACCTTTACATCGTCGGGGACGGGAAGTACGGCGCGTGCAAGGGGGGCCGCTGGACCGGGCTTGTGGGGGATCTACTGGGCGGCCTCGCCGACATGGCGGTCACCTCCTTCAGCATTAACTCGGCTCGGAGTCGCGTGATCGACTTCACCTCACCGTTCTTCTCCACCAGCCTGGGCATCCTGGTGCGCAGCAAGGACACCGCGGCGCCCATCGGAGCCTTCATGTGGCCGCTGCACTGGTCCATGTGGGTGGGCATCTTCCTGGCGCTGCACATCACGGCACTCTTCCTCACGCTGTACGAGTGGAAGAGTCCTTACGGCATGACGCCGCACGGACGCAACAGGATGAGGGTGTTCTCGTACTCGTCTGCGCTCAACCTGTGCTATGCCATCCTGTTCGGACGCACCGTCTCCTCCAAGACGCCCAAGTGTTGGACGGGGCGCTTCCTGATGAACCTGTGGGCCATCTTCTGCCTGCTGGTGCTGTCCAGCTACACCGCCAACCTCGCCGCCGTCATGGTCGGGGAGAAGACCTTTGAGGAGGTGTCAGGAATCCACGACGCCAAGGTTAGACAACTTTAACCCTTTGTAGTTTTGGGCTATTTTGTCTGCTTTGGCCTGTGTAGACCACTTTAAAAAATATTTACCATGCCATGTTGGTATCATTGTTTTCAGCCCAACCTGACCTATATGACCTGATCATTATCTTTTCACTTTGACTTACTGGATCAACATTTAGAACACAAAAGACATTAAATCAGATTTGAAAAATTTAGTTTTTTTAACTTTCAGAGCACAATCATGCTCAATTAAATTTTATACTAAATATATTTTACCTTATCTCCTTTTACTTGGCCCATCACCATTCAATAGAGTTTAAAGCCAGAACTTCAGGGCCTGCTTACAGGACAACGTTCTCGGGTGAAAATGACAAAATATTTTTCCAGATGTGCCTTTCATTTAGTTTTTGGGGCTTAAAAACGCAAAAAAAAAAAAAAATGAAACCACCCTCCAGAGTGGAATTCTTAAAAACGCTCCATCATTGAGTTTCCATCTAAAGGGTTGAAAACACAAAAGTGTCTCTGATCAGCTCATCTGTTCTCATCCACTTATCCGGGGCCGGGTCGCAGGGGCAGCAGGATAAGCAGGGCATTCCAGACGCCCCTCTCCCTAGCCACAACGTCCACCTCCTCCTGGGGGACCCCGAGGCTGCGGCTCTACTACGAGCTCCCTCCGGATGTCTGAGCTCCTCACCCTATCTCTAAGGCTGAGCCCAGACACCCTCAGAGGAAGCTCATTTCAGCCGCTTGTATCAGCGATCTCGTTCTTTGGGTCACTACCCAAAGTTCATGACCATAGGTGAGGGTTGGAATATAGATGAAGATAAATGGAGAGCTTTGCCTTCAGGCTCAGCTCCTTCTTCACCACAACGGTCTGGTACAATGCCCACATTACTGTTGACGCTGCACCAAACTGCCTGTCCATCTCACGCTCCGTTCTACCCTCACTGCTGAACAAGACCCCGAGATACTTGAACTCCTTTGCTTGAGGCAGTACCTCTCTCCATCCAGAGGGGGCAGAATCTAACCAGAATTATCAGGAGAGAAGAGAAGTGTCTTTGATGCTCAGCTCTTGGTGGTGTTGTGTATCAGTGCTTCACAGTACCACGTAGCCACCTAGTATTTCGTCTAAACGCGGAATAAAAAATGAGAACGCAACGCCACTTTTGCATTTTCTCTCCAGATCGTCTCATCTAAACAGAGCTTTAGAGGGAAGCTGACGGCAGGAAACATGCTGCTGCAATTTTACAGCGTGATGTCACCAAGAAGTCATGTGATCTGATCACAGTGACTCCAGAGGATTAAACTGCCTCCTATTGGTTGATCTACTGGTGATGTCACCATCTGTTGTCCTCTGAGTGTGACATCATCAAACAGCATGACGGTTTGTCTGTAGTTAAAAGGTTTGATGTTTGTTTATTACAAAACTCTTTGATAAATATAAACCACTCTGACAGTAGGTGAGGTCACAGCGCCCCCTGGTGGCTCCACTGAGCTGTCGTTGGGTTCGTCACTGCCTACTACTGACGTTTGATTCATTGTAAATTAAATAATAATTAGTGCCGCTTCAACTCTGATAAAATGTTTTTATTAAAGCGTAGAGAGCTGACAGGAAATGAGGATCTGATAATTCATCTTTCAGCGTTAATGAAAATGGAACAGAAATCATAACGATAAATCAGATGTGTGTGTTGACTTCTGCCTCACGCTCCGAGTCATTATTCATTCACTTTCTGCTTCCTGTCGTGAAATAATTACAGATTAAATTTGTTCTTCGGATCACCTGCCTCGTCCTAATTACACTTTTAATTCAGCAGCTGATTGAAGCATGAAACACGTCTGTGAGTGTTTGTACAGCCGGGGCTGCTGGGAGCTGAGCGGGGAGGAGGGGGGGCGTCCATCTGTGTGCAATTAACTTTTTCTGTTAATGTGGAGAGACTCAGACTCTCTGTTGTGAACGCTGCAGCCAGTCTGCGTTTTAAACACACATATCCAATATATAGTATATAATCTACACATGAACAGCTTAATATAATCAAAAAATATGCACTTATTATTAGGCCTGTCATGATAATGACTATATCGACTTATTTTTCAATATATAAAAATGGACACGATAGTTTTTTTTCTGGACTCAGTATATTGTTGTTTACATGTGCGACTTTTTGTGCTTTTTTGTATTTAAAGTAAAGCTGCAAATGTTTGACAGGCAGCACAAACTGTCGAAAAAACCCCCACTATATTTCCAAGCAGCCATCCAGCTGTTTATATGTTATTTTAATAATAATATAATAAAATACAAAATGATTATCTCATTGCAATGTTTTGTTAACAGCCTGAAAGTTGATTTTATTTGTTTTGGTTGTAGTTTATCTATGTTTTATTTATCTAGAATATTTTAATATTTCTTTTCCACATTTCAATTCCAATGTTTAATATTCTTGAGATTTAAAAATGAATTGCTGTAGAAAAGGATGAACTTATTATGCTCTAATATGGTTATAAAACTAAAACAACATTAACACAACAATACTATTGTTTATCATGATAGTTTCTGGGAGAATATATCGTCCTAAAAAATGTGTTATTGTGACAGGCCTACTTATTATTACAGAAACACACTGAAGAAAAGTCAAACATTTCAAGCCTCCAGATTCTCCCGTCAGAAATTTCACCACAAGAAGAAGAAGAAGAAGAAGAAGAAGACGTCATTTAGAGAATTGAACGTCCAGCAGGGGGCGACTCCCCCGGCTGCAGAGAGAAGTCTGACTGTATAGAAGTCTATCAGAAAATGATTTTTGACCTCAGTAAACATTCTCATAATGAGTTCATGGTCTCAGCCGTTAGTTTCAAGTCTTCTTCACACAACATCATGTTCATTTAGTAAATGATGGTTAATTTAGAGTCAAACAGAGCAGGAAGAAGGGCGGGGCTACAGCATGATTGACAGGTCACTACCACAGTGCACTGTATGTTTTCATCTTTGGCCTTTGTTTGAACAAACTTGACTTTCACCTAGGGGAACAGGGTTTTACGTCCCGTGTTAAAACAAATGTAAACGACTTTTATGTAACTTGGTAACTTGCGTAACTTATGTGGCTCACGGTTTGTGAATCAGGTTGTTTTTTTTAAATCTAACTTCATTTTTTTTTTACGTAACTTCCGTGGGTCACGTCACCCGTGTAACTACTTCACTTCCAGCATTTACATAATTTATTTACTGTTTAAACTGTCTTTTAGAACGCCTAACCAGGAGTTTTTCTTTACCTTAAACCTAGGTCAGTGGTTTTGTAGCCTTAATTCCCAGAAACTGCAGTTTTTTTTACAACCATGAACCAAACGTGTATGTTTAATGGCGTATGTGCTATTTTTAGAAAGCTCCGCTCTGTACCATGAGCTGCAAAACGTTTATTTTGACACACTCTATGTGTCGTTATGGGTGGTGTTGACAAACGATCCATTCTGTCGTTTAGGTCGGAGATCTTGTTTTTTTTAATCTTGCTAACCAAGATACCTTAGCTCCGCCCTCTCATACAAATATGATCACTTCTGGTCACTTCATTCAAGACAAGAAAAATTGTTTTTCTTGAGATGTTTCAAGACACATTTTTTGCTCTCCACCCAAATTTTTTAAGTCAGTTCTGACATGCAACAACATGTTTATAAGCAGGACCTGAAGAAGAAATAAAAATTAAAAATTAAAATACTCGACCTGAGTGGGTCGACCAGAACGTTCATCTACAGCTGGACGTCACGTTAAGAACCAAGTCCAGACAAATGAAACTTCTTCAGATGAAAGAATCCAAAAACTAACCTGCACTCATCAGTTACATTTTAACGTCTGTGGTTTCTGGTTCTCAACAGTTTCTCATGTTTCTATAGAGCATAAAGTCTGTAAATCGTCTGTTTAAACTCCTTCTTCTTCTTCTTTCTTGGTGTCAGCTGCACCACCCGTCCAGAGGTTTTCGCTTTGGGACAGTGCGGGAAAGCAGCGCCGAGGATTACATGAGGAAGAGTTTTCCGGAGATGCACGAGTACATGAGGCGCTTCAACGAGCCGACCACGCCTGAAGGAGTCGCCACTCTCAAGTAAGAGAATCGACGAGAACTACGTGTGAATATTAACAATGTTAGAACAGATGCAAATTAGTTTTGAATAAAAGTGACAGCCTTAATTTAAGTAAGAAACATGCTTTTTTTAACCCGCCTCACGACCTTTTCCTGAAGTTAAACTGAAGTGTTTTGTTTAACCACTTTATTAAAACTGGGACTGTTTCAAACAGTCCATCTGTGGCGAGCTGGGACTGGGAGTGCAACTTTAAATGAAATGAGCAAAGCTTAAAACGTTTGGACACCAACTGAACAACTGAAATGTCTTTGAAAGTGGTGTGCTATTTACACGCCGGTTTAAAGGACATTTCAGTTGTCCTGTTCCTGTGAGTTCACACAGACGTCACATGCTGCTCTACTGATGAGGAGTGGCGAGTTTAATCAGCCACTTTGGGACTTTAGGATGTGGGACATGGTGATATTGGGACTTTGGGACATGGGGATGCAGGGACGGGGGGACATGCCGACCTGGGGACATGACAGCAGCATCTGTCCACAGGCACTGAATGGCCAAGCTGTTACCGTCTGAGCTGCCTGTTAACTGTTAACAAGGAGTTAACGCAGGCGGAGAACGCCACTTGAGGACAAATGTAAAGTTCCTCTGATGTGATTTATATTCTGAGTTGATCTGTGCTGATTGTGGAGTGTTCCTCATCATCATCAGACTCTGAGAGCCAATCAGCTCGCTGCTCTTCAGACCAGAACTCTTCATCAGGATCATAAATATTCACCACCGCTCTGTGTGAGCTCGGGCTTTTATTTTGTAATCAGACACAAACAGGAAGCTCAGATGAGTCAACAGCTGACCTCAGATCTGTCTGACCCAATCACAACAGCCTCAGCCAATCAGGAGCTGAAACAAAGTCAGCAACTAATACTGTACTAGTTTAAGTTTTGGTAGTTGCCCTAGTTGCAGTAGTTGCTCTAGTTTTAGTAGTTGCCATAGTTGCTATAGTTGCAGTAGTTGCAGGAGTTGAAGGAGTTGCAGTAGTTGCAGCATTTGCAGTAGTTTCTAGTAGTTGACGTAGTTGCAATAGTTGCCATAGATGCAGTAGTTGCAGCAGTTTTAGTTGTTGAGGTAGTTGCTGTGGTTTCAGTAGTTGCATTAGTTGCAGTAGTTGCCATAGTTTCAGCATTTGCAGTAGTTGCTGTAGTTGCAGCAGCTTCCGTAGTTGTTGTAGTTGCAGTAGCTTCTGTAGTTTCCGTAATTTCCGTAGTTTCCGTATTTGCAGTAGTTTCAGTAGTTTAAATAGTTGCTGTAGTTGCAGTAGTTTTAGAAGTTGCTGTAGTTGCAATAGTTGCAGTAGTTGCTGTAGTTTCAGTGGTTGCTGTAGTTGCAATAGTTGCAGTAGCTGCCGTAGTTTCAGTAGTTTTAGTGGTTGCTGTAGTTGCAATAGTTGCAGTAGTTACCATAGTTTCAGTAGTTTCAGTGGTTGCTGTAGTTGCAATAGTTGTAGTAGTTGCAACTGTTGCAGTAGATTTTAAATTTTTTCAATTTTGTAGCTTGATTGCGGACTTTCCTGCAACTGTTTTTAGCTTTGAGTATTAAATTAGCATTTTTAGTTATTCATTTATCTTGTCTGTTAACTGTACTTTGAATTTCTATTTCTATACTGTCTGTAAATGTACTCATCACCACTGTAAATGGGGGTTGCAGCAGTTACTGTTGTTGCCAGTTTCAGTAGTTTCAGTAGTTGCCATAGTTTCAGTAGTTGCAGTAGTTTCTGTACTTTCTGTATTTGCAATAGTTGCTGTAGTTGCCGTAGTTTTAGTATTTGCAGTAGTTGTTGTAGTTTCAGTATTTGCAGCAGTTGCAGAAGTTTCAGTAGTTTCAGTAGTTGCTGTAGTTGCCGTAGTAACCATGTTGCTCTGTGTTGAAGGACAGATCCTCCTCAGCTCGATGCCTTCATCATGGACAAAGCTCTTCTCGACTACGAGGTTTCCATCGACGCCGACTGTAAACTGGCGACGGTCGGGAAACCGTTCGCCATCGAAGGTGAGACAGTGTGTGTGTGTGTGTGTGTGTGTGTGTGTGTGGTTAAATGTCACAGTTTCATTTAGCAGACCCTTTTATCCAGAGCGTCAGAAGTCAGAAGACAACATATGAGTCAGAGCCACGAGTGTGAAGTCCAATATGACATAGATGCATGAGCACAGTGCAAATAGTGCTTTTTTTCCCCATCCATGTCAATTATGTGTGAAGGTGTTCAAAAAAGGGCTGGGTCCTTAGTTTCTTGTGTGTATGTGTGTGTGTGTGTGTCTGGGTTCATCTTAACTTCCTCTAAGCTTTTTTATTCAAACATGTTTCATGAAGTTTCATCATCAGCCTCGTCTCAACAAATCAGATCTGAGGACCTGTCAGACAGTTTAAAGATTCACTGCAAGGACCCCTGGGCTCAACACTAACACACACTACACACTATATATATATATATCCAGAGTAAAACAGACCAACGTCTTTACAACAGTATCCATCTAGAACTGAAGGCACTGCAGAACAAAATGCTGGTTAAAGTTATTGAGCTAGAAATTAAAATTTACAAAATTACATCATTTTTTTTCTATGAAGTTTTCTGACAACAGCTTTTTTATTCTGTTTGCATTCACACTGCAAACACAAAAAAATCAAAAACACTCCCAGACATCAAAACCTGCTGCAATAACATAATCCTTTCCAGCTGCAGCAACAGAACCATTATACAATGAATCAAAAGAGATTCGTGAGTCATCTGCATAGAAACGGACCTAGCATAGCACCAAAAATGTAAGATCTAAATGTTGTACTGTTCCTTTAAAAGTGAAAGTTTCAGTGTAATGGGAAAGTCTCTGATGATGACGAATGTTCAGCTGTCAGTGTTTCCTGTGAGCTCCTGCTGATCTCTGGCTTAAACAATAATTGATTTAATTAGTTCATGTCGTCTGATAATTAGCATTAAAACTTTCAGTCTGACTCTTTTCTCTTCTTGCTTTTCTGTTAATTATTCTCATTCATCTGTGATATTATTACTCTCACAGTCCAATTCTTTTACTTACAGACTTTTAATCATCCGACAGCTTCATTTTTAGAATCTCTTCAGTTTTTTGTTATGAAGACATTTTTCCTCATTATGACATTACATAATTTTGTTTTGTTAAAATTCTGTATTTTGAGTGTTAAGTTACTTTATAATTCATCGTCATTGGATTTTAAACAGAAATTATTTGTCTGGCTGTTGTTTACTGTTCATTATGTCAGACATATCATTAATTGTTTATTATTATTACGTTATGGTAAAATGGTTAACAGTTTATTTATTAATATTCATTGTTTACATGATGTGTTGTTCAATTTAATGTTTATTGTTAATTGTTTGTTGTTTAGGCTATGGGATCGGCCTGCCTCAGAACTCCCCTCTGACCTCCAACATCTCGGAGTTCATCAGCAGGTATAAGTCAGAGGGCTACATGGACCTGCTGCACGACAAATGGTACAAAGTGGTTCCGTGTGGGAACCGAGTGTTCGCCGTCACTGAGGTCAGTCTGCCCCTCCAGACAAACACAAACAAAAACACAAACACAAATGTACATGTAGTAAATAAAAATGCACAACAGTTCTGATGAGCGTTTTGAGCTTCTGAACCCCTCAGACATGTGATGGTACATGTGGAACAATAACAATATTTAGTCAAAGATTGTTGGATGTGTTCATAAGGACATGATATTATTGTTATTGTTTGTGTGGTATTAGGATAAGCACCTTGTGTTTGTCTATATTTGGGATGAAAATGCAGATCAGATCACATTTGATGAAAAACTGTTTCTGTCTCCTCTCTCTTCCTTTTCTTCTTCCTCTGCATCAGACTCTTCAGATGGGGATCAGTCACTTTTCAGGACTCTTTGTGCTGTTGTGTGCTGGAGTGGGCGGAGCTTTGCTGACTCTGGCGGGTGAACACGGTTTCTACCAACTCGTCCTGCCGCACATCCGCCGCCGCCAGAACCTGAAGTACTGGCTGCACACGTCACAGGTGAGACACCAGAGTCTCTGTTTGAGTTTCTGTTTGACCCAAAAGTTTAATCACTTTCAGGAGTCAGTCTCAGTGGAGGTTCAGGTTCTGAAAGGTTCTCAGTGATGGTTCGGGTTCTAAAAGGTTCTCAGTGGATGTACAGGTTCTCAAGGGTACTAAATTTAGGTTCGGTTCTGAAGAGTTCTAAATAGAGGTTCAGGTTCTGAAGGGTTCTCAGTGGATGTTCAGGTTCTGAAGGGGTTCTCAGTGAAGGTTCGGGTTCTAAAAGGTTCTCAGTAGATGTTCAGGTTCTATAGGATTCTAAATGGAGGTTCAGGTTTTCAAGGGTTCTCAGGAGATGTTCATGTTCTCAAGGGTTATAAATAGATAGGGGTTCTCAGTGAAGGTTCGGGTTCTAAAAGGTTCTCAGTAGATGTTCAGGTTCTATAGGATTCTAAATGGAGGTTCAGGTTTTCAAGGGTTCTCAGGAGATGTTCATGTTCTCAAGGGTTATAAATAGATAGGGGTTCTCAGTGAAGGTTCGGGTTCTAAAAGGTTCTCAGTAGATGTTCAGGTTCTATAGGATTCTAAATGGAGGTTCAGGTTTTCAAGGGTTCTCAGGAGATGTTCATGTTCTCAAGGGTTATAAATAGAGGTTCAGGTTCTGAAGGGTTCTTAATGGGGGTTCAGGTTCTAAAGGGTTCCCAGTCGATGTTCAAGTTCTGAAGGGTTATAAATGAAGGTTCAGGTTCTGAAGGGTTCTAAATGGAGGTTCAGGTTCTGAAGGGTTCACAATGAAGGTTAAGGTTCTCAAGGGTTCTCAGTGGATGTTCAGGTTCTGAAGGGGTTCTCAGTGAAGGTTCGGATTCTAAAAGGTTCTCAGTAGATGTTCAGGTTCTACAGGATCTAATTGAAGGTTCAGGTTGTGAAGGGTTCTCAGTGGATGTTCAGGCTGTGAAGGGTTCTAAATGGAGGTTCAGGTTTTCAAGGGTTCTCAGGAGATGTTCATGTTCTCAAGGGTTATAAATAGAGGTTCAGGTTCTGAAGGGTTCTTAATGGGGGTTCAGGTTCTAAAGGGTTCCCAGTGGATGTTCAAGTTCTGAAGGGTTATAAATGAAGGTTCAGGTTCTGAAGGGTTCTAAATGGAGGTTCAGGTTCTGAAGGGTTCACAATGAAGGTTAAGGTTCTCAAGGGTTCCTAGTGGATGTTCAGGTTTGGGAGGATTCTCAGTGGATTTGCTTGTTCTCAAGTATTCTCAGTAGATGTTCAGGTTCTGAAGGGTTCTCAGTGGATGTTCTGGATCCTAAAGATTCTCAGTGGATGCTCAGGTTCTCAAGGATTCTCAGTTTAGGTTCGGGTTCTCAAGGGTTCTCACTGGATGTTCAGGTTCTAAAGGGTTCTGAGGATGTGTCCTGACGTCGTCTTCCTGTTTGTGTTTGTCTGACAGAAGATCCACCGCGCTCTCAACATGACGTATGAAGATGTGAAGCGGCAGCGATTAGAGAAAGAGAAGAGGTTCGTCACAGGAGGATTCTGGGAGAAAATAAAAACATGTTTATTTGTTTGTTTATTTGTTTGTTAAAACAGATGTTTATGTTTCTGTTCAGTTGTAACCTGGAGAAGTCTCAGCCCCCCCCGGGCCCCCCGGCCCCGCCGCCCCCCGGAGCCTCAGCCAAGTGGAACAACGAGGCCAGTAAGGACGCCGCCGCAACCGCCGCTGTGAAGGACGCCCGAGACTTCAAACGAGTCCACTTCAACCTGGAGACCCTGAACACCCGCCGCCTGCTCGCTCGCATGGCCACTTCGGAAGCCAAGGTGGGCGGGGCCAAACCAGAGAGTGACGGGCCCCCCAGACCGAAGGCGGGACCAAACAGCAGACTGTGTGAGAACGGAGGACCAGCGGCTTCACTCGCCAGCCTGGTGCTCGCCATGCCCTCCTCCTCCAAACCCAAACCCTTTGCCCCTCCCCCTGTTGCTGTAACCACGCCCCCTGCCGTTGTTGCCCCTCCCCCTAAACCGGTGGACCCGCCCCGGCCCGGCGAGCTGCAGGAGCTGCAGGAAGAGATCGAACAGATGAGGGAGAGGCTGAGGACCGCGCTCGCCAGGAGGGCCGAGATCCAGACCACTCTTTCCACACCTGCTGACACGGTGACAAACAACCCGTCGACAGTGACAACAACAACAACAACAACAACAACAACAACAGCAACAGAAGCCCCGCCCACTGCCCCTCAAACTGCCCCGCCCACTGCCCCGCCCACCACCGCCCCAGTGACAACACTCCCCGCCAATACAAAGTGCGTCACGACCATGACGGACCCGCCTCACAAAGTCCTGTCCAAAGTCCGGCCCTTCCACAGCAGACTGACCAATCAGAGGAGGTGATGCTCTCTGCACAGGTCACATGACCCTTTGCACACAGCGGCCATTTTAAACGGGTGAAAGCATAAATAAAAAAAAACCCGATCAGGTCGTTCTTTTACTCTTCAAACATTTCTATGATCGCCACGTTTGTCCTGCTGTCACTCACACGCTCCTCCGCTCTGATTGGTTGTCGGTCTGTTCAGAGAGGTTCCAGACTGATGTGATGTCAGGATGCTAGGAGCTATCAGTGAATCTGAAATATTTACATTTATAAAAAGAAAACTTGAGAAGCAGCTCAGTCCCCTGCAGAGAGACCAAGGAAACAGACCAGAAAACACATTCATAGAAACGTTTCTACATTATCTTAAACCCAAACAGAAGATCCATAAAACATCTTTAATTAATGACAATCTATAAAGTTTAAATATGAATGTGATGAAGTGTTTCTTAAATATTCAGCTGACAACATTATTTCATAAATTCTGCTCCATTCTTTATTTAAAATCCTGATTAATAATGGGGTCATACAAATGATTTTTATTTTCTGTATATTCAGGGTTAATTTAAGGGCTAATTCAGGGGATTTATGTGTGATAGTCAGAGAATAAAATATAATAATTGATGTCACATTTGATAACATTTGATAACAGTAGAATTATGCTTTAAAATGTCCTTAAAAATCCAGAGACATATTTTTATACATTTGGTAAATGAACTCTTTGGTTTGTGACGAATTAAAGCAGCAGACTGTTTAAAATGGCCGCTGTTTGGACTTTAGTGACTTCCGGTGGACAAACAGGACGCAGCAGCATGGCAGCTCTGCTCACTGACTGGAGCCTCTGAGGACTCGAAAAAACTACAGCAAGTAAACGCACCACCAACAGAACAACAGAACTGATGCTGTAGGAGCAATAAATTGTTGATGTCGAGAAAAGTGATGAAAGTTTAAAGGGAAACGTTGGTGTTTTTGATCATGTTTTTAAATCAGAGTGAAGAAGCTGCGTTCACACTGCAGACTAAAGTTTTATTTTGCTCAGGTGTGACTCTGTTTTATCTCACTTCAGGACCAGGTGTGGGTCAGTTCAGGAAGGTTTTATAGAAATAGAATATATAGAATATAAATAAGCTTGTGGGGTCATCAGGTGCTCTGTGTGAACGCAGCTCTTCAGTGTGAGTGTTGTGTTCGTTTGTGATTCTGTAAATAAATATCCCTCCCTCTGTACAACAGTGAAGCCAAAATATTAAACTGGTGATGTCATTTGGAGCCAGAATCAGAACCATCAGAGCACAGCTGTTAATCACAACATCACAGTCCCGTTTTATAGAGTCAAATAACTGATTAAAACCAAACTGATCATAAAAAATAACACTTGAACAACAAATTTGGTGGTGGGGTTTATAACCTATACTGCAGCTGGCCACCAGGGGGCAGTCCAGATGTTTTGGCCTCACTTTTTATATGGAAGCTGTAAGGTTGTCACCATAAATGTTCTAAAAACACTGAATATGTCATATTAAGATCCATTCAGTACAAAACAATGAGTTTCTTATTTAATTTGATTATTGTTATTATCAGCTGTCATGCAGATCAGACTTTATTTCTCTGAGGGGTTTGACCCATCAGGGTCTAGCGTAAAATAAAAACACCAAAGTTTCCCTTCAGGAACGTTAAGAATCATCATCTGTCAATAAAGGTGCAGATTTGTTTGTTTAACCCAAAAATCTGTGTTCAAATGTGTTGTTTCATGAATAAAGAAGGTTTTTAATGGTTAGTTTAAAAACCACAAAACATTAAAACCAGCCCAGAATTTTTATTCCACTTCTATATTTCTTTCACACAAATAATACATTAAAGTATGATTGATTTTTGTAAAAAATTGTCAAATTTTAAAATGCCTAAAAATGCTTAAAATTGGATATTGAATATATTCTGTTGATACACATAGTAGCATAGTTTGTCGAAAAATAGCGTAAAAAACACCATATTATGGGATGTCCAAAAATGACCTTCCCAAAAAAAGTCATACTATACTATGTCGATTTTTGTCAAAAATGGTCAAAATTCAAATTGCCGAAAAATACCCCAAAATTGGTCAATTATAGTCTGTTGTTACATATTAGAGCATATTATGGCGAGAAATGACAGAAAAACATCATATAATTGGATTTCAAAGAATTACCCTTCCAAAATATTTCGGCAAAAAACATTTTGACAAAAAATATTTGTCAAAATGGTCAAATTTGAAAATGCCTAAAAATGCCCAAAATGGCCTAATTTTGGTTTGTTGATACATATAGTAGTATAGTTTGTCCAAAAATAGCGTAAAAAAACACCATATTATGGGATGTCCTAAAATGACCCTCCCCCCCAAAAAAGTCATACTATACTATGTCGATTTTTGTCAAAAATACCCCAAAATTGGTCAATTAAAGTCTGTTGTTACATATTAGAGCATATTATGGCGAGAAATGACAGAAAAACATCATATGATTGGATTTCAAAGAATTACCCTTCCAAAATATTTTGATTTTTGTCAAAATGGTCAAATTTTAAAATGCCTAAAAATGCCCAAAGTGGCCTAATTTTGGTTTGTTGATACATATAGTAGTATAGTTTGTCCAAAAATAGCCTAAAAAAACACCATATTATGGGATGTCCAAAAATGACCCTCCCAAAACAAAGTCATACTATACTATGTCGATTTTTGTCAAAAATGGTCAAAATTCAAATTGCCGAAAAATACCCCAAAATTGGTCAATTATAGTCTGTTGTTACATATTAGAGCATATTATGGCGAGAAATGACAGAAAAACATCATATAATTGGATTTCAAAGAATTACCCTTCCAAAATATTTAGATTTTTGTCAAAATGGTCAAATTTGAAAATGCCTAAAATGGCCTAATTTTGGTTTGTTGATACATATAGTAGTATAGTTTGTCCAAAAATAGCGTAGAAAAAACACCATATTATGGGATGTCCAAAAATGACCCTCCAAAAAAAAGTCATACTATAGTATGTCATAGAAAGACATGATCACATTTGTTATGACTTTATAGGACAGTCATTAAAAAAGTCAAATGTTTCAAGGTCTTTATTGTGATGTCACAACAACCACAGAAATTATGGAAATCAAACATTTCCCTCCATCAATGCTCATTAAGTGTATATAAGAAGAAAATCATTCAAGTAAGATTAACAAAATAAATACAAATATGTGTACTAGTAACATATAAAAAACAAAATAATGCTTTTGTTTGAGGTAGCCCTTATTTGCAGAAATAATAAACAGATATAAACTATAAAGGATTAAATGCACATTCATTATTAGAACTAATAAATAAATAAAATGTAAGTTGACGATGTCAAATTGATGAGCTCAGAAGCGTCCCTGAGCCTGGTGGTGTGGACCAGAAGCAGCATGCAGACTGTGAATTGTCTCCTGCAGAGATGACAGAGTATCCTGGAGTCCAAGTTAAAGCTCCTCAGCGTGCAGAGGAAAAAGAGTCAGTATCTCTCTGTCTGAGGAGCGTCCTTCTCCCTGTCATTGTATACTAGACCATGAGAAATGTTAATAGAGTATGCCATAAAAACTGGCATTGTGTTACGTGTAATAAAAAATGTTAAACCATACTATGCCCTATAGTATGACCTCAAAAACATCATCGTATAATATGTTGATAATAGTATGTATGGTATATCCAAGAATATAAAGAACAAACATTTTATAGTAAAATGTTACTAAACCCAAAATTTGGGGTAAAAAACATCATACTATTAGCCAACAATTTTCAAAAAAAGGTAATCAAATTTTAAAATGCTAGAATTGGCTCAATTATAGTCTCTATATATTAGATACATGTAGTAGTATAGTTTGTCCAAACGCACACACACACTCCTAGAGGAATCCTTTATTTCTTTATTTGGGCTCCTGTTGGTGCGTGCATTGGATGCTCATTTAAAAAATGGTCAGATTTTAAAATGCCTAAAAATGCTTAAAATGGGTCAATTATACTCTGTTGATTCATGTAGTGGTATAGTTTGTCCAAAAATAGTGTAAAAACACAAATTATGCAATGTCCAAAAATGGCCCCCCCAAAAAAAGTCATACAATTGCATGTCGATTTTTGTCAAAAATGTTCAAATTTTGAAATGCCTAAAAATGGTCAAATATATTCTGTTGATACATGTGGTAGTATAGTTTGTCCAAAAATAGCGTAAAAAAAACACCATATTATGGGATGTCCAAAAATGACCCTCCAAAAAAAAGTCATACTATACTATGTCGATTTTTGTCAAAAATGGTCAAAATTCAAATTGCAGAAAAATGCCCCCAAAAGTCATACTATATTATGACACAGAATTTCTTTGTCTAAACTGATAAAAAATTAGGGAATATTGTTTTTTACATTTTCACTTAAAGTAAAATATTTACTTTTCTCTCGAATTTCACTTTCATTTTGCACTAAATGTCGTTATTAAATAACAAAATACTTTTACTTTAATTTGTTTAGCATTTAATTCACACAAAACAACAATAAACTTCACCATGTGCTCGTTTCATATAGAATATTTATTTACTCAACTACAAGAAAACATATTTTATTAAATATGAAATGACCCGTATCCTGCCATCCATCACAAACTGTACGGAGGAACGAAGCTGCCAAAACAAAAAACAAATACAAGACTTTTTAAATAAATATTCCATCTAATGTACCAAAAATAATATTAAAAACAAATGTATGCATTGATTGATAACATATTAGTATATTAGTTTTATTTTATTTCTTTAGTTTTGCATAAATCCTTATTCTGGTATTTTTGTTTTTATTATTATTATTAATAATAATAAATGGTTCTGTTTGCATTTTCATTTCTATGTATTTCCCCAAACTTATTTATTTCTTATTATTACTTATTATTTTCTTTAAAATATAAATAAATAAAAGGGAAACAGCAGAGTAGATAATAGGGGAACAAATCCAAATGTAGGTAAATAAAAAACCCCAAATTAAAACAAATATCAATACATCATATATAATCAAATAATTAATGTCTGTATTCATTTTTAACATTATTTTTGGTACATTAATTTGTTTTTGTTTTTATTTTGTAGCTTCATTTTGTCACATGAGTTTCATGGCATAAAAAATATCAGGAATTATTCTTAAATATTTCGGTTACTGACTGATTGGTGACGTGTGGAACAGAAAGGACTCACAGAGCTGATGGTGTGCACTGGTTTTACTGGTTTTACAGTTAAATACAGTTAGATGAGTTTCAGGCTTCAGATCAACTAATGAGGCTACAGTCATCCAGCAGAGAGGCACGAAGAAAAAAATAAACCTGGCCATATGTCTGTGATGTCACACTTCAGGCTCCGCCCCCTCACAACACACACAGACATCTGAAAAAAACAAACAAACAACAACAAACAGCTCACTGCTGATCACCTGGTTCACGGTGCGTTCAGGTGACTCCTCTGGGGTTACAGGTCATGTGACTCATCAGATAATAGATCAATACTCAATCATATCTGATCAATCTCACGCATTTCTAAAATATCAACTTTATTTTCTGAAACTTCTGTTGGATGTGTTACTGTACAACAATATAGATCACTGTACAAATAATAACATGTTAAATTATAATATATTATGGTTAATATATATATATATATAAGTATATTTATAATATATATAATTTTATGTTCTGTGTGCAGGTTTGTTCGCTCTGCTCCGTCACTTTATGAACGTTTTTACTGAAATGTAATAAACCCTTTGAGGTGACACGATGAGAGTCAACGGCGACATTAACCAGCTGATGAGGAGCACCTGAACGCACCGGCAGACATTTCTGCCTTCGGTCCCCTGAACGCATCACAGTGACAGGCCACGCCCTCTGGCGGGAGGCGGGGCCTGAGGCGTGACGTCATATTGCACAACCAATCATCTCGCTTCACTGCCGACGTCTCTGAAGCGTCCACAGACAGTCTGAGGATTATTGATTATTGATAAGGCATCCATTCTGACAGGAAGTCCTGACCCATCAGTCCGACGCTCCAAAACCACTTTCTGCGCTCAAAGAGTCTTTTTCTTCAAAATAAAAGCAGATGGAAACAAAAAAATAAAAATCAACACAGTTTTGTGCTTCAGTCTGTCAGAATCAGGGCTGATCAATAACTGATCGTGTCTGTCTCACTGGTTCCTGTTGGAGACAGGAAGGCTGGGGATGTTTTGGTGTACAGAAGAAGAGACATCAGGCGGATACATTCACTGCTGGTTTGAGTCTCAACACGAAGATTTAATAAAGAAAAGATTTCAACAAACTGAAGATCCTCTCAATTATTGATTTTTATAGAAACTGGAGGCCTCTTTATTTGGAATTATTTTATCTGCAGCTGAAACTATTACTCATTAATTAATCAATCAGTGAATTGGCAGAACATTTAAAGCACAGCTTTTTATTTATTTATTCTTTAAAAGTTTTTATATCACTCTGTATCTTCCCAGTCGTCTTAAGGAATCCAAATATTTGGTCCAATATGTTTCAGCATTAAAATGTTATTTTCCCAACAAGCCCTTGTGAAACTTTCCCCCACATGACCTGATGTACAGTCATGGAAAAAATGATTAGATCACCTTGTTTTCTTCAGTTTATTGTTCATTTAATGCCTGGTACAACTAAAAGTACATTTGTTTCCATTGTTTTCTTGATAATAACCAAAATCATGATCAAGAAAACCATGGAAAATGTCTAGATATCAGCTCTTAAATTAAACTCTTATCAGCTATTTTTGTTGTTAACATTATATTTGTCCAAACAAATGTACCTTTAGTTGTTATAATTATAATATAATAGATATTAGAGAAAACAAGGGTGGTCTAATCATTTTTTCCATGACTGTAGGTTTGTGTTGCTACATATATCTCCAGATGGCGTGTCGGTGCGTTTCCTGTTTGGAGAAGCAGAGTGCAGATTGTCCTGCTGTGGACGCCACTTTAGTTCAGATCAGAGACACAAAGTTACACAACACAAACTCACTAACAGCTCCTAAAATGACCATTTCTGTCAAAGGAGTCTGGTGGCTTCGAAGAGAGTCGTATGTTCTGCTGTGGACGGGCTGCAGATGAATAGGAAAAAAAAAATTAATATCAGTTTAAATGTATGTTATATTTATAACATTTTCTCCTCTTTACCTTGCTGTCAGACGGATCTCTCTGACAGGAGCTGAAGCCGTTATCTATTCTCTCTTCAGGGCCACCAGACTCCATTGACAAAAACGTGAATTTTAGCCGACAGAACACCAGAGTGGCTGTATGTTTGTGTTATTGTGTGACTTTCAGATCTGAACCGACGTGGTGTTCACGGCAGGATATTCTGAGCTGTGATAAACAAACTCAGCTCAGCTAATGCTAATGTTCACAGCTAACTGTGGCAACACACGTCACTTTCTGCTGAATGGATGTTTCAACACAGACGGCCTTTAAATAGTTGATTAGTTATCTTTTTTATTTGTGACAGAAGGTTTTTTCATATTTGTGACAGAAGATTTTTAATCACTCTGGGTTTCTGTCCCCACGACCGGTTTGTTTTTCATTTTTCTCAAAGTAATAAATCACTTTAATCATGTGACCCCACAGATGAATCATGTGACCTCCTGTGGGGCCCCGACCCTCAGGCTGGGACACTCTGAACTCACCAGTCAGTCAATCAATCAAATATTTGTTTCAATAAGAAATAAAAACGTGTGTTTGACTGGTTCAGATGGAGGATTCTACTGTTGGGTCAGTGATCGGCTCCTGATCGGTCACTAATCAATCACCCTGATCAGCTGACGGACTGAGGCACCTGTCAGGACTACATCTGGACTCTCAGGACGGGCTCTGTCTGCTGTCCCAGTCTCTACCTGGACTCTGTGAGGGGGGGCAGTCTGTATGTGGGGGGGTCGGCTCCGAGGGCCCCACCTCCTCTGAGGGCCCCACCTCCTCTAAGGGCCCCACCTCCTCTGAGGGCCCCACCTCCTCTGAGAGCCTCACCTCCTCTGAGGGCCCCGCCTCCACCACCTGCAGCCCTCTGATTGGAGTGCCGGATGGAGGATCAGCTCCTCCTGCTGTGGTTTTAATTTCAACTGAAACAACATTTGGATCCATTTCTCCTCCTCCTTCTCCTCCTCCACCTCCTCCTGCTGCCGCTGCTGCACCTCCTCCTGCCATCCAGAACTCAGCCACCACACTGACCTCTGCTGCTCCTGCTGACCCCTGACCTCCAGAGGCCCCTCCTCCGTCAGCAGCATGGGGGGAGGAGTGCTGGCTGGAGGAGGACAGAGCTTCAGTGATGATGGCGGCTGTCTGAGCAACCCAGTTCAGCTCCGACCTCACGTCCCCTCCTGCTGCTGCTGCTGCTGCTGCTGCTGCTCCTGCTGGTGCTGTGGAGGAGGAGGAGTGTGGATCAGGTTGAGGTCCAGGCTGGGAGGAGGTGTTGTCAGGTCCTGGTCCTCCTGCAGCAGCAGCAGCTGCAGCACCACTGTTGTTGTTGTTCAGGTTGTCCTGCAGGGCCGTCTGGTTGTTCTGACCCGCCTGCTGGTTCTGCAGCAGCATCTCCTGGATCCGAATCTGCTGCAGGATGGCAGGAAGCTCGTAGTGGTGGAAGAAGTAGATCATGGAGTGCTGCAGGTGAAGAAGAAGAGTAGTGGGATGTTAGTGACCTCTTAATGGTCTCAACAGGTTCACACGTCATGTGACACAAGAGAAACACTGGAATGCTTATTTGGCGACAGTTTAAAATGTATACTGCAAGTTTTTCCTATCAGCCTATCAACAATAAATATAATTTTATAAATGAAGCCTCTAAAGTTCAAACATGTTTTAACCCTCTGAACCCCATCATCTCATCAAAAAGTATGCATTCTTTAAGTAGTCGCCAAAAATCCACCGTTTATCGTAGAAAGAAACCATAAAACACATGCATTATGGTCGGAGTTGAGCTTTCCAACAGTCCTTGAACTGATGATACGTTACAAAAGTTTACATTAGAAAAAGTAACCAAAACAAATCTTTAAATTATGATATTTCTGTCAGAATCTCTTTATGTGTTATAAGGCGTTTGACTAGATTCTGAAACACACAGGCATGTTGTTCCCACTTCTAGCCATGATTGTGCTGATTCCATAGAGCTGCCGGACTTATAGATTTTATATATTTTTCATATATTGCAGTGAAAATCAAAACCACAGTGAGTAAAATGCAAAAATAGCAAAAAACGCCCTAAAACAGCTTGTTGGGGTTAATCCAGACTAATAGAACTCATTCAGATCATTTGAGGTTTGCTGTTATGTAACAACAGTGCTTTTATTTTTTTTAAAAATGCCTTCCTGGTATATAATGATGATGAAGATGATGAAGATGAAGATGGGGGTTCTGACCTGGATGAAGAGCCAGGAGGTGACCAGGGCCAGGCTGCTGTACTGACCGTTGAAGCGGTAGTGATAGGCGTAGAAGGCAAAGTGATAAAGATAGAAGAATCTGAGGAACACAAAGTCATCCATTCATTATTAATCATATCATTATAAATTTAAATTATCTTCACAGTTTAAATTTCACTAAATTACATTGATGCCATCCCATAGTTCAGACTGTAACTTCTTATTAATATTTAGATATGTCACATTAACAAAGAAATTAAACCATGAAATCCTTAAACCTGACAGTTAATTTAAAATAAAGGACTGTTTCCTTTGATTGGTCCAGCACTGTGCCTGTGTGGCTTTAACTGAGCCAATAGTGTGAGCTGCTGTTGGTCATGTGACTCACCTCAACCAGTGGCGCTTGCTGGTGTTGGTGTGGCAGCAGATGGCGTCGTACTGATCGGCCAACCAGACGATGAGGATGATGTAAAAGGCCGTCGTCGTGTCGTTGAAGAACTCCGACATGATGGCCTCCATGCCTAATGACAGGAAGTGACATCAGCAGGTCAGAGATTAACTTTTACAGCTGTACAAAACCTCCAACCAATCACAGGCTTCAGATCAAAGTCTGTCTGCTAAAGCTGCTGGAACCTGACAACCTTGACTCTTGACTGTCCAGACTTGAGGATTGACTGCCGAGACTTGGGACACTTGACTGCCTAGACTTGGGACACTTGACTGCCTAGACTTGGGACACTTGACTGCCTAGACTTTGGACACGACTGTCTAGACTTGGGACAAAACTGTCTAGACTTGAGACACGACTGCTTGGACATGACCATCTGTCTCTTGATAATTAAGACTAGATTTCGGCCTTTGACTGCCTCGACTTGGGACTCGACTGCCTGGACTTGAGACTTTGACAATCCCAAGTTTCCAGGTTGTGGACTTACCAACGAGAGCCAGGATGACGGTGAGCAGAGGGGCTGCTGGGAAGGCAATGGTCATGTTCATCTCCAACATCTGAAGAAGATCCACTGCAGGGGGGACAGACCGAGACCACATCAACACACAGCTGATGGTTTCCTGACGTTCTTTATACATTCTGTACTCACTAAAGTTCTCTGTTCAACAAGTGTTAAATGGGGCCATATATTTCCCCCTTTATATTATTTATTTTAACTGGAAATCAGACATTTTTAAGTTATTAAAGATTCAGACTGGACTGAACTGGACTGGCCTGGACTAGAGAGGATTACACTAAACAACAACAAAGTGGTCTGGACCGGATGTGAGGTCTCAGAGGAAACTGACCGATGAAGACGAAGATCTGGTGGTGAGAATATCTGAGCAGCATGGACACTGACAGAGTCTGAAAAGACAAAACATCAAAAAGAATCTTAAATCTTCATTCAAATGAAATGGATTCAGCTTTTGTTTGGTTTCCCCTCTTTCTTTTATAGAAAAAAAAAACTCTTGCTGTCATCATACTTATTTATTAAAGTATAAACTTTGAGTTTCCTTTATTAAAAAGATAAAAAGATTAAATTCACCAGTTTTCACAGCAGACTTTAATAAACACTCAGCTGATATGAACCATAATGACTTACGAATATGACCATGATGACGAAGGCGGCCAGGTACGAGGTTCTGGCCATCCACATACTGACGAAGCGGTAATGTTCTCCAGAAACCACGTTCCTCAGGAACCCTGCAGAGAACCACACTGATGACTTACAGGTCAACAACCACCTCCAACTTCAGTTTGGTAATTGGTAGGGCATTGGAAGAACTCGGGTTAGGTAATATATTTATTTCTATTTAACCTTTGAACTTCCTCTATCTGTCTTCATTACCTTTGTTCTCCTCGTTCTCAGCGAGCGCCTTCACGCTGGACATCAGGATGTCGTCGTAGCCCAAAAACTCGTCCAACAGAAAACGACTGAAGCCGTCACCAAAACACTCGTCCTTCATCGGATCTAACAGGTGTACACATTTCATCACAGATGTTAAAGTGACGTGATTGTGAGACAGACAGGTGTTAAAGTGACGTGACTGTGAGACAGACAGGTGTTAAAGTCATGTGACAGAGACAGACAGGTGTTAAAGTGACGTGACTGTGAGACAGACAGGTGTTAAAGTCATGTGACTGTGAGACAGACAGGTGTTAAAGTCATGTGACTGTAGGACAGACAGGTGTTAAAGTCATGTGACTGTAGGACAGACAGGTGTTAAAGTCACGTGACTGTGAGACAGACAGGCGTTAAAGTCATGTGACTGTGAGACAGACAGGCGTTAAAGTCATGTGACTGAGAGACAGACAGGTGTTAAAGTCATGTGACTGAGAGACAGACAGGTGAAAGGTGTCTCACCCAGAGTGACGACCATGACGGGGATGTTGAGTCTCTGTCTGGTGCTCTGAGACAGACGCAGGAAGCCGTACTCCAGAGAATACTCCACGATGTACTCCTCCTGAGGCCACACTGACACAACAACAACAACAACATCAGCAACAAACACACAGCCTGTCAACAGGTTAACAGCTAAACTTGATTCCACAATATATAATATTTAAATATTCTGAGCAGTTTGATTGACATTTCTTGAACTGCACCACAAAAAACATGACTTAGGAAAATAACTTTAAACAGATATCTGTTGCAAATGAACTCTTCTAATGCAGTTTTTTAAGTGTATAAATTGTGCCACATGCTTTAAACAAAAAAAATATTATGTTATTATTATTGGTCCTAGTGAAAAGGTGTTTGATGGAGCAGTGACAAAGAGTATGATGAGTTTCTGTATGTCACATCTTTTTCTGGTTAAAGTTCATTGAGACTCTGCTGCCACCTGCTGGTTTGATGGAGAATCTCAATTCAGTCGATCAGTGATGAACACAAACTACACAGTGGACCACAGAGTCATCCTGTGTGACAAATGCATCAGCCAGGAAAAATAAGTCCTCAGTTGTTCCCACTTCTGGCCACAATTGTGCCGACTCCATTAAGCAGCAGGACTTACAGATTTGATCTACATTTTACATGTTGCTGGGAAAAACTAGGACACACTGAGGAAAATCTAACTATCCCACTGACATATAATTTCTTTAAAAGATCGCCACACACTGTTTAATGTAGAAAGAAACTCTAAGAACAGGTATTATCGTCTGAATTTGAATGTTGACTGTCCATGAACAGATCATAGGTTACTAATGTTTCCGTACAAAAAGTAACCAGAACAAGGCTTAAAATTGTGAAATATCGGTCAGAATCACTTTGTATTACATTTCTTATTTAAAATGAGTCCAAAAATAAAGTGTTTGGAATAATTACATCCTGTTAAAAATGTTAAATTCTGCTCCTCAGCGACACTGTGAAGCCATGATTGATTCTGCTGAGATGAAAGGTCACAAATATTCACTGAAGATCTGTTTACACAGAGCAGAGAGGAGAGGACAGGAGAGGTTGGAAACATGGAAATAGTTCAATGACCCATTGGCCTAATTATCACAGATAATATTCATCAATAAAATGAATTTAACTTTGACCTGACAGCTTTAAATGTGCTGCAAAATGTTACGTTACAAATAGACGTGAGTGGAAAAATAAATATATTCACTGATGAATTTACAGTCAGTTATCTCCTGCTGTGTTCCCTTCTGGTCTTATTTGAAGCAGGAGGAGGAGGAGGAGGAGGGAGAGGAGGAAGAGGAGGAGGAGGGGAGGAGGAGGGTTTACCTGCTCTGGTCATCATCTCCAGCTCAGACACTGAGTCCTGCAGTGGCTGCATACCTTTAGTGGTCTGGCTGAAGGAGACATCCTGGCTGTCGTTCACTCCTCCTCCTCCCCCTGCTCCTCCACCTCCGCCAACACCTCCTCCAATCAGAGACGGCTTCAGACGAGGCTCGATGTCCAGCTCAAACTGCAGCAGAAAACAGAGAGAACGAGTCAAAACTCCCAACGACCCCTAATGACTCTTGCCAACTCATTATGACTCCTTGGGACCCCTGCTAAGACTTTGACCCCTGCTGACTCCTTATGACCCCTGCGGACTCCTTATGACCCCTGCGGACTCCTTATGACCCCTGCTGACTCCTTATGACCCCTGCGGACTCCTTATGACCCCTGCGGACTCCTTATGACCCCTGCGGACTCCTTATGACCCCTGCGGACTCCTTATGAGTCCTGCTGACTCCTTATGACCCCCGCTGATTCTCTGACTCCTGCTGACTCTCTATGACTCCTGCTGACTCTCTATGACTCCTGCTGACTCTCTATGACCCCTGCTGACTCTCTATGACCCCTGCTGACTCTCTATGACTCCTGCTGACTCTTTATGACTCCTGCTGACTCTCTATGACTCTTGCTGACTCCTTATGACCCCTGCTGACTCTCTATGACCCCTGCTGACTCCTTAAGACTCTCTATGACTCCTGCTGACCTTACATGACCCAGTGGACAGAATTAAATCCGTGCCTTCACTGCTCACCTGCACTGAGCTGTTGTCAAACATCTCCAGGGTCATCTCCTCCTCATCCTCCTCTTCCTCCTGCAGCGCTGCCAGGCTGAGCCCCGCCACTCCTCCTGCTCCCGCCTCCTCAGCCTCCAGCTCCTCCTGAAGGCCCGTGGAGTCGTAGTACTGCAGGAAGACAGGGGCTCGGCTGGAGTTCCTCTGGATCTCCACCCGCAGGATGCCGTCACGAGGCCAGCGCTCCCTCACCGCCTCCAGACAGTTGATGGGCGACCGAGAGAAGGCGATGTGGATGTAGGCGAGGATGAAGAGGACGAAGAGCGCCTGACCAGGAGCACAGAGGAGTTAATACTGTGACTTACATGATGTTAGGCTTATTAAAAATCTCAGCAGTCTCTATCATGACTCAGCAATCTGTTGCATCACTGTGGCTACATTTACACTGCAGGTCTTAATGCTCAATTCAGATTTTTTGCTCGGATCGGATTTTCTTTTTGTTTGGCTGTTCACATTAGTGTTTAAATGTGGCCTAAATCAGACTCCAGTGTGAACTGCTCATGGTCAAGAACTGACCCCATGACCCCGCAGAAGAACAATAACGACGTCACACGCAGCACGCTGTGTACAGAGCAAGGAGTGTAATAATCAATTGTTTTATCACAGCGTACGAGTGACTGAGGTCACACTGGTAAACATCAGACCTGGATCTGATTTAGGATCACATATGAAAAAGGCCCAGTTCTAATTTGAAAAAAAAAGGGATTCCATGTGATTTGTGCTGTTCACATCTGAGCCACTTTTGCCTGCAGTCTGAATGTAGCCTAAGTGTTTGCTGAGAAAAGCCTGGAGGTGTGACTGCTGTTAATCTGATGGAGCAACACAAACTCTGGACTTCCACACCCGACTCCATTCACAATCCTGTTAATTTAATCCTCATTCCCGCAGATTGGACACGCCTACTGCATTTATAGGAACATTCTGTTGTTTTGCAGTTAGTTTTTTTTTATGTTGTCCACAGAGTAGGGCTGAGCGATATATCGATACGAAAGATATATCGATATATTTTTAATTGTGATATGGAATAAGACCATATTGCATATATCGATATAGTTATTTTTTTTCCATTTTTTTAATATATAAATGCTGGCCTTACTAGGGTTTGTCATATTTAGTTATTTGGTAATGTTCATTATTCTTTTTTTCATACAAATATATTTATTTCAGAAAAAGATTGACTTGTTTTATTTCATAGGCTATTTTTATTCAATATATTTTCTTTTAAATGTCACTTTGATTAAAAGAAAATGTGCTTTGAGCTTTGATTAAAAAAAAATGTACTCCTGTTGTTACACAGCATTTATGTTCACTTAAATAAACGGTTTCAATAAAACTACATGTGATATATCATATTTGACTCTGACTGAACATTTGCTCTCACTTTGCAATAAAAATATTGAGATATATATCGTATTTCGATATTAAGCCTAAATATATCGGGATATGACTTTTGGTCCATATCGCCCAGCCCTACCACAGAGCAGACTTTGGTATAATTGTTCCTTACAGCTCTAGTTAGAAATCCAAAGTTAGCTAACATGATGAAAGATTTAAGAAATGATTATGAATGATAATGGTAATCTTGATCACCATGACCTCATATATCATATCACAGCTTTCTCTGTGGTTACCCCACACAATCACTCCATCTTCTCTGTATAAAACATGTTTCACACCTTGTGTTCTATATAAGACACGTTTCTTACTTTGAGCAGGACGAAGAACTCAAAGACTCTCCTGAAGGACGGGGGAAACAGCCGGGCGTATGTGACAGCCATTTTGAAAAAGAGGGCGTGGAAGAGGCGGTCCCGGACATTGATCAGAGGGTTCTGGTTGATGTTGGGGTTTCGGATCCTGTTGGGTCCCATGTTGTTGTTGTTGTTGTTGTTCAGAGGGACGTTGTTGTTGTTGGCCTGGTTGTCAGACATGATTTCTGTCTCTGGTTTATTCAGCTCACACTGCACAAACAAACAGCTGGTTCTAGGTGAGCATGGCTGCTGGCACGAGCCCTCAGAGTGAAGGTAACCGCTGACCTCAGGTCAGCTGATGAGAGCTGATGGACTCAACTTCTTCACACAGACGACACTAAAAGTGGATCAATGAAAAACTTTGATTAATGAACTCATCTTTTCAGAAGTTTATAGAGTCATTTAGTGACACTTTTACTGATTAATGATAGAGTTCCTCGGGCAAGTAAAGAAACAGTTCAGCGCAATACAGGAACGCAGTGGAGCGCAACAAAGAACGTGGTGTAATGCAGAGAAGAAACGCAGTAGAGGACAGTAAAGGAACGTAGTAGAGGACAGTAAAGGAACGCATTAGAGGGCAGTAAAGGAACGCATTAGAGGGCAGTAAAGGAACGCAGTAGAGGGCAGTAAAGGAACGCAGTAGAGGGCAGTAAAGGAACGCATTAGAGGGCAGTAAAGGAACGCAGTAGAGGGCAGTAAAGGAATGAGGTAGAGGGCAGAGTGCAGTAATCTGAAGTAAGAAAAATGTTTTGTTTGTAAAACATGTGAAAAGAGGGCAGAACGTAGAACCCTGCAGGTTCTCTCAGGGTCAGGTCAGGTTCTGCATCGTGAGAATAGATTTATGGCTCAAGTGTTACAATTGTTCTAATCTGTTTCACTTCTGGATCATTCAGATCCGGCTGAAGTAGTATCTCTCATGTTATGTGTTCATATAGAGTATATACAGTACTATGCTAAAAAAGTATTAGGCAGGTGTGAAAAATGATGAGAAAAATGTATGCTGGTTTGACGGCAAAGGGTGGTCACACCAAATATTGATTTGATTTAGATTGTTCTTCTGTTCACTCACTTTGCATTTTGTTAAGTGACATTATTATTTTTGAAATAAATCTCTTTTTTTACAGCATTTTTCACACCTGACTAAAACTTTCGCACAGTATACTGTTTCATATCTATATGTGCATCAGAAACATGAAGTGTTTATAGACAGTATACATGTATATTTATGTGTATCAGAGAACATGTAGTGTTTATATACAGTATTTATGTGTATCCGAGTACATGTACTGTTTATATACAGTATTTTATGTGTATTAGAGTCCATGTAGTGTTTATATACAGTATATTTGTGTATGTGTGTGTAGCAGAGTATTTTTAGTGTTTATAAACCATATTTATGCATATATGTATGTGTATCAGAGTACATGTTTTGTTTATAAATAGTATATTTGTATATTTTTGTGTATCAGAGTACACGGTGTGTTTATATATCATATATTTTTGTGTATCAGAGTACATGTAGTTAATAAACAGTATATGTATGTGTATCAAGAGTACATGCAGTGTGTATATACAGTATATATATATGCATATTTATGTGTATCCAAGTACATGTAGTGTTTATATACTATATATGTATATTTATGTGTATCAGAGTACATGTAGTGTTTACATACAGTATATTTGTGAATGTATATGTATCAGACAACAAGTAGTGTTAATATACAGTATATATGTATGTGTATCAGAGTACATGTAGTGTTTACATACAGCATATTTGTGAATTTATATGTATCAGACTACAAGTAGTGTTTATATACAGTATATATGTTTATGTATGTGTATCAGAGTACATGTTGTGTTTACATACAGTACATATGTATATGCATGTGTATCAGAACATGTGTTTACATACAGTATACATGTATGTTTATGTGTATCAGAGTTGTTTACATATAGTTTATTTGTGTATTTATGTGCATCAGAGTATATGTAGTGTTTAAATACAGTATATTTGTGTATTTATATGTATCGGAGTACATGTTGTGTTTACATACAGTATATTTGTGTATTTATATGTATCAGAGTATATGTAGTGTTTATATACAGTATATTTGTGTACTTAGGTGTATCAAGAGTACATGTGGTGTTTACATACAGTATACATGTATGTTTGTGTATCAGAGTTGTTTACATATAGTATATTTGTGAATTTATATGTATCAGAGTAGATGTAGTGTTTATATACAGTATGTTTGTGAGTTTATATGTATCATAGTTCATGTAGTGTTAATAAACAGTATTTATGTATATTTATGTGTATCAGAGTAGTTTTTGGGGCCTGCTCTCTCTGCAGGTAAACAGCTAACGTTATTAACTCTTTACGTCTCCGTGCTAACATTAGCGCTGAATTAGCATGTAGCTCTGTGTATTACCTGTTATTTGCCCCGCAGCTGTGTGTCCATGCTAACGGCTCCTCCTCCGTGTTTTCTTGTAACAAACAAACAAACAAATAAATAAACACTCGGACTCGGAGACGCAGCGGCTAGCCGGTTAGCACTATTAGCACATAGAAAGATGTCGCTAAATTAGCGGCTAATGCTAATTAAGCTGTAATGGAGCAGCGGAGTTAGCTGGCAGCTAGCAGCTAGCGGGTCCTCTCCGCGGCGTCATCGTAGAGTTACCGAGCGGACTCCAGGCGGTGAAAGTGGGAGCTAACTGGGAGCTAACGGAGGCTAACGGAGTTAGCAGTAGACTGACGGCTGCTGTTATGAGACGGAACTACAACCAGAGCGGAAATACGGGTCCTGATGTTTAGTGCGTCTACACCCTGAGGAAGGTCTGCCAGGAGCCCTGCCGCGGCAATCTGCGTTTGACATCATCTCTACGAACCTGAGAGGGTGTAAACAGCAATACATCGCACAGTTAGAAAGAAGAAGAAACGAGTTACAGAAAGATAAACAATGCAAAAAATAAAATAGAAGTAAATAATATTTAAAAAATGAAATAGAAGAATAAATAAATGGAAAAGAATGAAACAAAAACAAATAAATAAGTAAAACAGACGCAAAATTACATATTAAAGACATTAAACGCAGTGCACATGTTGGCAGTCTTCACAGCTTTTTGGTTTTGTGGACAGGAGAGAGTTGAGATATACTGTTCAAACTCTGACTTCAACAGAAATAAATTGGGGTTTTTTTACTTGAAAACTTACAATTGTTTATGTGGTATTTGGCAAAAAGAAAAATTAAATTTATAAGAAAATATGCATCATCATCCTTTTTTTGTGATCACAACCTGAGAAGGTGTATCATCATTTTAATCGATTCAACACATATAGAAGTAACTGTGACACCCTTTATTACATAATATTTATTGGAGGACCCTAAAAGTCTTTGCTCAGGGATAACTTACCACACTTCATCTGTAGGAGTGCCCCGCTGGCGCCATGTTGCAAAGACACTGTACAGAAAAAAGACAAACACTGAGATGATTGTTAAAAAAAACACACAGCACTGAATATGAACCAAGTAAAAACAGCTTTTCATCCAAGACTTTTAAATCACGTGTTACAGTTAATTTCGATATTTTACAGACCGGCACATGCAGAGGCAGCCCTGTGACCGCGGGGTCCTGACGCGTTGTTGAAGTGAAGAGCGGTGGACGGTTTGTTTGTTTGTTCCTCCAGAGAACATTAGAGTTATTATTTATCTTATAATCTGAGGAACAACAGAAAGAAAGTATTTATGTTCATATTCTTCTTCTTAAGGATTCGTTGTCAAGAAAACGGATTTATTGTATTTTATCTGCGTCCCCGGAGCTGACGTCAAAGTAAGAGAAGGTAGCAGAAAACAGCTAAATATAATCTGTTAAATTAGATTAAATCTGAATGGAGTCTGGTTACATTTACTAATAACTAAATATATATTTAATAGCTGAAATATGAATGGAGTCTGCTTACATTAACTCAACTCAATATCTGTTAAATTAGATGGAATATGAATGGAGTCTGGTTACATTTACTAATAACTAAATATCTGTTTAATAGCTGAAATATTGGAGTCTTGTTACATTTATTAATAACTAAATATTTGTTTAATAGCTGAAATCTGAATGGAGTCTGGTTACATTTACTAATAACTAAATATCTGTTCAGTAGTTGAAATATTAATGCCATTTCTCACCATTTTCCATGGTTTTCTTGATAATGATTTTGGTTATTATCAAGTAAACCATGGGAAATGTCTAAATATCTATAGCTTTTTAATTAAACTCTTATGAGCTATTTTTGTTGTTATTGTTATATTTGTCCAAAGAAATTAACCTTTAGTTGTAACAGCCATTAAAATGAACAAGAAAAATTAAGAAAACAAGGATGGTCTAATAATTTTTTCCATGACTGTATCATCCGTTAAATTAACTGAAATCTGAATGGAGCCTGGTCACATTTACTCAACTATGTACCAGTTTAATTAGCTTAAATGTCAATGGAGTAGAGTATGTTACACAAACACATAACTAAATGTCTTTTGAATTAGCTGAATTCTTAATAGAGTCTGATTGCATTCACTCATAACTAAATATCTGTGAAATTAGCTGAAATATTAACAAAGTGTGGTTACATTAATAACTAAATATCTGTTAAATCAGCTTCAATCTGAATGGAGTCTGGTTACACTAATTAAACTTAATATTTGTTAAATGAGCTGAAATATAACTGGAGCCTGGTTACATTAACTCAACTAAATATCTGAAATATTAATGGACTCTGGTTGCATGTATTCATAACTTAGTAACGTGACAGTTAACTGTTAAGTTAACTGAAATCATAATGGAGTCTGGTTACATTTGGCACACACTTTGTGCACAGAGCTGCTTGAATCTACAGCCAGATTGTTGGAAAAATATCACCTTAAATTCAGTGTTTTTCAAGTCCTTTTTTTAGTATAATCAACCTGTGTTATTCTGATGTTCTAGACAGGAGTTTGTGAAAAAACTAACTCTTAAATCTGTCAAATTATTTTGTATCACCTGTCTCCAGCTGTGAGTCACCTGTGTGTCTCTCTCCAGGTGAGGCGTCCTGCTGGCCTCCAGCTTCTTCTTCTGTGGTTGAAACATGGAGCTGGCCTACGTGTGTGAGTGGGAGAAACGTCCCAAGAGCACCCACTGTCCCTCCATCCCTCTGGTGTCCTCCTGGTCCTGCAGGAACCTGGTGGCCTTCACCACAGACCTGAAGAGCGAGGATGACGACAAAGGTAACAACACACGTAATGTTTTGGTGTGTTTACCAGAGCCCGACTGATATGGGATTTTAAGATCGATGCCAATAGTCATTTTAGAGAGGAAAAATGAATCAACCAATAAGGTGGGCGAAATCGTAATTTTTTGAGGTGGAATAAAATCTGACTTATTTTTGTGGATGGTACACTGATTTTTTTTCGCCACTCTGCAAATTACCAAGAGAACTACTTTCTCAAACATAAAACTTTATAAAAAAATATTTAACATGTTATATTTTATTATACATTATACAAACAATGCATTACCTTTCCCCGGCAATTATATAAATGATAACTGAGAAAATAAATAGGTAGGAATAAAACAAACAGCTAAATAAACATCATTACTGTTCAGTTTCAGTCGGACTATAAAAAAATGAATAGCCGAAACCATTTCTAAATCACGCCAAGCTGGGGTTTTTTTGTATTTTATATTGTGTAAAAAAAGTTTCTATAGCGTCACATATCGGACACCATATAGGCCATTAATATCTGTCAATAAATATAATATCCTTTCTTTCCCTGCGTGTTTACAAACATTTTCCTCTGTGTGTGTGTGTGTGTGTGTGTGTGTGTGTGTGTGTGTTTCCAGATGTGAGTCACATGATCCACATCATCGACACTGAGCACCCCTGGGACGTTTACTCCATCAACTCTGGACACACTGAGGTCATCTCCTGTTTGGAGTGGGACCAATCAGGTGAGCTTTACACTCACAGGGACACAAGTATTGATCACTGAGAGTTTGTTTATCTGTTTGTGTGTTTATTGATCAGTCTGTTTGTGTGTTGAGGTTCGAGGCTGCTGTCCGCAGACGGAGATGGTCAGATTAAGTGCTGGTCGATGTCGGATCACCTGGTGAACAGCTGGGAGAGCGTCCTGTCCAGCTCTCTGGACGGAGATCCCATCGTGGCTCTGAGTTGGCTGCACAACGGCGTCAAGCTGGCCCTGCATGTCGAGATGGTAACACGACTAACACACAGACGCATACATGTGAAATATATAGAAACATACAGTCATGGAAAAAATATTAGATCACCCATTTTCCTCAGTTTCTTGTTCATATTAATGCCTGGTACAACTAAATGTACATTTGTTTGGACAAATATAAAAACAACAAAAATAGCTGATAAGAGTTTAATTTACGAGCTGATATCTAGACATTTTCCATGATTTTGTTGGTAATAACCAAAATCATTATGAATAAAACCATGGAAAATGGCTGGTGGCGTAGATCATGACGTAGAGACGTAGAACATGACATAGATCATGACGTAGAACATGACATAGAACATGACGTAGATCATGACATAAATCATGACGTAGAACATGACGTAGAACATGACATAGAACATGACGTAGAACATGACGTAGGACATGACGTAGATCATGACGTAGAACATGACGTAGAACATATCTAGACATTTTCCATGGTTTTGTTGATAATAACAAATCATTATCAAGAAAACCATGTTAAATGTCTAGATACCAGCTCTTAGATTAAACTCTTATCAGCTATTTTTGTTGTTTCTACCTTTAGTTGTACCAGCCATTAAAATGAACAAGAAACTGAAGAAAACAAGGGTGGTCTAATATTTTTTTCCATGACTGTACCTGTCAGGTGTTGAGTTCATGTCATATATTCACCTCTAGTCGCCTGCTGTCTGACAGTAATCAGGTAAATAAATAAATCACATGTTCATTGTTTCAGTCGGGTTCTACGAACTTCGGTGAGAAGTTTTCTCGGGTGAAGTTCTCTCCGTCTCTGACGCTGTTTGGCGGGAAGCCGATGGAGGGCTGGATGGCGGTGACGGTGAGCGGTCTGGTCACCGTGTCTCTGTTGAAGCCGGGCGGCGCTCTGCTGACGGCCAGCGAGAGTCTCTGCCGGCTGAGGGGACGGGTGGCGTTGGCCGACATCGCTTTCACCGGAGGAGGGAACATCGTTGTGGCAGCGACTGACGGCAGCAGCTCATCCCCGGTCCAGTTCTACAAGGTCAGGACCAGAACCCGGTTGTCATGGTAACCTCTGACCTTTACTGGTTCAAGTAATAATAAACATGTTCTCTGTGTTCAGGTGGTTGTTAGCGTGGTGAGCGAGAAGTGTCGCATCGACACCGAACTGTTACCGTCTCTGTTCCTGCGCTGCACCACCGACCCTCTGAGGAGGGAGAAGTACCCCGCAGTCACTCACCTCAAGTTCCTCACCAGAGAGAACTCTGAACAGGTAACCAGGGAGAACCACAGATACATTTACACAGATAACAGGGGAGCAATAGAGAGAACTCTGAACAGGTAAACGGGGGGAACCAATAGCCCCTTTCATAGTGCCGTCCCGTAAATGTCCCGCTATATTGCTGGAAAAATCTATGCCGGCTTTCCACCTTAGGGCGTTCATAGTGATCCGGCGAAGGCAAAGTGATATTCTGCCCTTTCATAGTGCAGTCTGGCGTCGAGGAACGAGGCGGGAGGAGACGATTTGATGACAGAGCCTTTGCAGCAGCAGCCCCCAGACTCTGGACCTGCCTCCCCTCCACATCCGTGCAGCGCAGTCCCTGAATGTTTTTAAGTCTCACTTGAAGCCCTGCCTCTTTTCTCTTGGCTTTGATTAAAGTTTTCCTCTGGCAAGTGCTAGGGAATAGTGTCCCCTAGTAATCTCTCAGTGCCTTTAAAATTATCCCTTCTTTTAATTTATTTTAACTCTTGCAGGCAATGTCTTTTAACCCTTTTTGTTTCTTTCACCTTTGTCAATCCTGTATTTTATTGCACTTTATGCACTTTTATGTGAAGCACTTTGGAAATGCGCTATAGAAATAAATTTGACTTGACTTGAGCAGCAGTGCTGCACAGTTAGCTCTGCAGCAGTACAGTGTGTACGTGCAGCAGCAGGATGTGTTCACTTAGCGACTTCCGTTTGTTTACAACAAGCACCGGACACTGTGCACAGTTAGTGAAGCCGGTTTGTTTACAATAATCGGTGGGGCACTGTGCACAGTTGGCGACGGTGGCCACAGTGAGCAGTGATTGGATGACTCTCGGACCCAGTGGGAGGTGTCTGTTAGACGTCACGCGCGACGTCAAATATCCCGATTCCCCCCGATGTCCCGTTCATTGTGGTCCCGCCTCCAACAGTCCCACCAATGTTCCTCCTCTGTGACCTCTGGAGGAACATTGGTGGATCATTTGATCCGGGCATCCCACTTCTGGCGCGTTCATAGTTCGAGGAGAGATGTTACAGAGCCGTAAATGTCCCGGCATGAAGCAGACCTATGAAAGGGGTTAAGAATAAATTTACAGAGGTAACTGGGGAGAACTAGAGATAACTCTGAACAGGTAACAAGTACAAATAAAGAAATTCTGTTGTGACAGATCTTAGAACAGTAGAACATGAAGAACAGATCAGAGTGAACTTGGTTACACAGAACCAGTTCAACCAGAGAACCTGACAGAACCTTTTTGTGTTGCAGGTTCTGCTGTGTGCGTCCAATCAGAGCGGCAGCATCGTGGAGTGTTGGTCTCTGAGGAAGGAGGGACTTCCTGTCAACAACATCTTTCAGCACCGGTCACCAGTCGGTAAGACGCCACATGGTTAAACTGGTTCTAACTGAGGGTCACAGTCAGTGTTGGATGTTTGACCTCTGACCTCCCTCCTGTGTCCAGTCGGGGAGAAGCAGCCGACCATCCTGAAGTGGAGGATCCTGACGACCACCAACGATCTGGAGCGAGTGTCGGCGGTCGCTCTACCCAAACTGCCGATCTCCATCTCCAACACCGACCTGAAGGTGGCGTCAGACACCAAGTTCTGTCCCGGACTCGGTGAGGACTCCGACGGTCTGTCAGATGAGTCAGTAGCCGTCTCTCCACCACCAGG